>NC_142692.1:6820000-7130000 GCF_029641045.1 Salvia hispanica | reverse complement strand
GTAGATGAGACAGTGGGCCATAAGAGCATCTCTCTTGGGAAAAAAATTTAGTTCGGAACAGTATATTTTCAGATCTCTGGACTTATTGAGCATGTAATTTTGGTATCATATAAAAACACAATCTTTTCATTAGGATGGCAATTTGCATGAAAAATCTTTCTTTCAATTCACTTCTAAAAAATATTATGTGACCCCACTATAGAAAAGATATCATTAAAATTTTCAATTCCAGTCATATACAGAGACAATTTGAACATAGAAGCATAGGAAACAACACTAAAGCATTGCTTGGAAAGGGATCGGAAACGGGACATACTTCGAAATAGATGATTCTCAAGACTTCCTCTAAACATGAATTCATAAACAAGTAATCTGTGGTCATCCTCACAGCAATATCCAATCAACTTCACTAAATGAGGATGCCTGAGCTGCCCAAGGAAGTTGACCTCAGTCTGCATCAATGAGCTCAAAATTAGCATATAACCTTTCTCGTGTTTATGGATGGGACAAGGAATTTAACATCCGGTCCCAGGAATAGACATGGGAAACTCACTAGCCATTCGCGGTGGCCCTGAAGACCTTCCTTGTTAAGCACTTTGACGGCTACAGGGAGAGATTTGAGACCAACCCTAACATTCTCATCAATGTAGCCTTTGTACACAGTCCCAAAACCACCTTCTCCAAGAATGTAGTCTGAACGGAAGCTCTTGGTGATGGTCTCAAGCTCAAAAAGGGTGAAAGCAATGACGTGGGTGTAGAGCAGGGCGTTTTTACGGAAGTCCTCGAAGTTTCGGGGGGTTGAAGGATCGCTCAGATCTGAAATGGAGCGGCTGTGCTTCTTATCTGTGGCTGGATTCCTAGTCGGCAATGACAGCACTTGTAGCTGCTGGTGCACTGCACATTGCGCTCTAAATTAATACAGTACTCTTTTTTCCAGCAATTAAACAGTGCAATTTTACATCACAATTAATGAGAAACCCTAACTGCGAGTAGCGATCTCCAGACATGTTCGGGCTTGAAATTCGTCTCAAGCAAGTAAATCAGTGTGGTAGAAGAATTAAGAAAATGAGGAAGAGTTGAGCATGAATTGAGGAGTGAAACCTAGATCTGATTGTGGAGGGGGAGAGATAAAAGAGAAATGTGGTTGAATTAATGAGGGCGGACCTTGGTGGTGTTGATGCGCGGTGGATACGACGGCGGACTCCTCCCTAGTGCCGCAATTTCCCATCTTGTGTGCCGCCGCGGTGTGGCCGTCTCATTCTTCGCCGGCAGCAGCCTTCACTTTCTTCTCCCTCACAACTTGTGCTCCAACCTGGACGACTTTTTCTCTTTATTAACTCTACTGCTACAACTCATCCAAAACAAATAATACTACCACTATATATTTCATCTCTTCCCTTACTTTTACTCTTTATTTTATCTGCTTTTATTAGTACTACTTTTATATAAAGTAATTCTGATCAAAGATTTTATATCAAGTACTCCTACTATCATATTTGAAGTCAACAAATAATATTATGCTCCCTTCATTTCATTACAATCAATGTACTTTGTTTTGGATGTAAATTTCAGAAAATAATGTTTAGTAGTATAAGGAATAAAATGAGATCAATAATAAAATAAATAAATGAGTTGAAAACAAAATAAAAAACAAAATAAAAATAAAAGAGATAAAAGCATTGTTTTTGTTTAAAAGAGATGAATAAACTATAATAAGTTGATAAAATAAATACGATTCAGCTACGGAGTATAATAGAACAAATGAAATATCGTTTTTGATCCACTGGACCCAGTCTTACTTTCACTTATCTTTTGTCATTACAAATGTTCCTTATATAAAGATAAAAAAAAACTTACGTGGTCATTATGTTGTCATGTTTAGTGTCATCTAATTATATTTCTTGTCTGATTGTAATTTTTTCAAAAGTTTGGTCCGTGAAAATATATTTTGGTCCGTTTGCACAATACCACTATTATTCATCTCACTTCCACCACTATAACTAATTTAAATCATTAATAAACCATATTTTGGCTTATCAATTTTCGCTATTATCTTGTACGAATCAAATGCCACCCGCATAATGGAGTATTAGTATTCATCACAGTTGTTAGCTAGGAGTATTATATACACATCAGTGGACAACTCAAAATCGTACTAGTAATTTATTCGTTTACTCATTTCTGTCACGAAATGTTTCATAATGAAATGTTCATTAATATTTCATTATTTTTTTATAAATGAACATCACATTACATTAATTCATTTCATTTTAATTTTATTATAAAATTAATGTACTACTCCTATATAAAATTAAAACACACGTTCCATCACTTTTTTGTCAACTCACTTCTCTTTTACATTACTTAAAATCGCAATGCTATAGCCTATAGTGGGACATTAAGTTCGAAAAGAGGGTGTATTAGTTTGCGTTTAAAAATAAATGTTCACAAAATTTGTTGGGTGCAAATTAAGAGTATTGACAGTTCAAGGTCGTGCCATTTATATGATTTTTTTAATAATCGAACTATAAAATAACTATACAAGCAAAAGTTGAGCTCCACAACAGCTAAGTGAATAATACCTCTTTATTGACACTAGTACAATCAACCTTAGCATTAAAAAAATGACTCATCTACACCATTTTTATAAAGGTGTGATTTGTATTATATCGAAGTCGCATTATTTTCTTTTCTTTTTCTAGTGTCCCCATTCGTTGTGTGTGCAATTGCAATTCAAAAAGATGAAATAGCAGGGAATAGAGATCATTGTATTAAATTGTATTTCAAAAGTGTTACATTTCGTGTCTTTATACGAAGGCACATTTTTGTCAACTGTTTGCATAAGCTTTGAGATCTAATCTTGTTTGTTTCTTATTTCCAACACGAACAAATGATGCAAATCCACTTATTAATCTTGAATTTGGTAGTGCTTTGATCTAGCCACAGAGATGCTTGCGTATCTGCAGCCAAGAAAGAATTGAGATTAGGATGATGCATGTAACAAGGATATTACTTCCTATGTCTAATTCAAAGCGAAACATTTTTTTTTCCGCACGAAATTTTACATAGCAAGTATTGTCTAGTTACGTGAAAAGATAATAAAACATGAGAGAAAGTGTTTTCATTTTAAAAAATACCACTTAGTTAGAACGAATGAATCATTTTTAAAGATATATCACTTTAAATTGAACAAATGAAGTATATGTACCTCGGGAAGTTTCTGGCGGAAGACAAGTTCTAACCGTGCATCCAAGGTATTTTCACATACTATTTTGCCATCTTGAGAAGCCAAAACTACCCCTCCAGAACTATAAACATTTGATCATCATAATAGATGTGAGACAAATTTTCTTACACTAGAACCCTTTGCAAAATAAATTACAGTTAACTAACCAAGAAGGACCAATGGAGTTTCTGTTGTCGGGAAGCGGAGGCGGGAGATACACTTTATCAACGATAACATTTGGGACCGCGAGTCCCAACTTTTTTGCATACTCACGCTTCGCTTCATCCAGCACTGAATTCACTACACTCACATCCATTTCTCTACATCTCAGCAGCACCGTATCCTCCTTGAGCCGCATCAAGCTCTGGATAATCAACGCTTTGACAAGCCCTTTCAATAAAGATTTAAAAATGAGACAGACAACGATAGAAAAATATTTCATCCATTCATGAAAAATAGTCTCATTTTCATTCGTGAAAATTGCATCACCACATTTTCTCCCTCTCTCAGTTTTCGTCCATAAATGAGACTATTTTTATTCAGCATGCAAAATAAATAAGCATCACCTTTGTATGGAGCCTTTTTACCGGCGACTTGCAGCAGCTCCTTCCGAGTAGCGTCCTTCATCTCATTCACGACGTTGTCTTGCGCCTGAAGCACCTGGATGCGCGAGGCGTTGAGCTGCATCGAGTACTCTATCTTCTTTTTACTGTCCACCTGCTTGCTCTTTCGCTCGTATTCTTGTCTGATCTTCTTCTTCTCGGCCTCGACTATTTGCAGCTTCTCGATATTGCATTCCTGTACGTGTGTAGGCATCGTGAGTATTACGAGATTGGGTGGTAAGAAATTGAGGAGGAAAAAACAACCTCTTCGGCACAAAGGGTGATCTCGTTGGCTTTCTCTTGGGCTTCTTGGCGGATGAACTGCACCATCTGCTGTATCTGCTTCGACACTTGTTGGTCGTTCATCTTGCCTGCCTTTCTCCTTCACTTCTTGATTTTTGCCATATGATTGAAAAGGGGATCAAGCATTATAGGAAACAGTGAGGGAGAGAGAGAAAACTAGGCCGCAAACAACGTGATTAGACTTTGAACGTCTCTAAATTCGGAAAAATTATGGACGGAGTCAATCTTACTTTAATACTTGGATCGGATCAACAAATGAAATTACTACTAATATTCATATAGTAGTATTACTATAGACTATAGTCGCATTGGTGTTAATAAATTTAATGACGTACTAGTAATTTGTTTGTATTAATGGTGATTATCCCTTTTTATTTACTTATGATTTGTGAATCAGAAACACAGGCACGTGTACATGTACGTAGAAATGCAACATAGAAAGTGAAGCAATGTTCATCGCCCATCCGCATTCATAATCTGAGAAAAAACAGCAGTCGGAGTGACCCCACTCGAGTCCAGACTAGCAGCACTCGGAGTCACCCCACTAGAGTCCAGACTAGCAACACTCCTCGACAAATCCAAATCATCAGCAACAACCACAAGTCCCTCCTCCGCGCTCTCCTGCAGCTGCAGCGCAAACTCCAGATTCCACAGCACATCCCCCATCGACGGCCTCTCCACCCCCACTTCATCCACGCACTTCGCCGCCGTCTCCGCAAACTTCTCGAAGCTCTCCGCCGCTATCTTCCCCACCAGACACGGGTCCGTTATCTCCCCAAGCCTCCCCTCCTCGTAGCACCGCCTCGCCCACTCCGCCAAGCTCACCTGCTCCTTCGGCAGCTTCCGCATCAGCGGCGGCCGCCCGCACAGCACCTCGAACAGCACCACCCCGAACGAGTACACGTCGGATTTCTCCGTCAGCTGCTGCCTCCTGTAGTACTCCGGGTCGAGGTACCCGAAGCTCCCCTTCACTAGGGTGCTCACGTGCGTGTCGTCCAGCGAAGGCCCTGTTTTCGACAGCCCGAAATCGGACACCTTCGCCACCCACTTCTCGTCTAAGAGGATGTTTGTGGTCTTGACGTCGCGGTGGATGATGGTGTGTTTTACTCCCGTGTGGAGGTAGTGAAGCCCCCGAGCCGCGCCAATGCAGATCCCGAGCCTCTGCTTCCAGGAGAGGGCCGGGGTGGCGGGGCTCGGGGCGTTGTAGAGATGCTCGCGGAGGGTCCCGTTCGACATGTAGTCGTAGACGAGGATCATCTCGTGCTTCTCTTGGCAGAATCCGATGAGGGAGACGAGGTGGCGGTGGCGGAGCTTCGACAGCATCTCGATCTCTGTTTGAAACTCGTGCACCCCTTGCTGTGAGAGAGGGTTCCCTCGTTTGATGGCGACTTTGGTAGTGGTGCCGTCGGTGATCTCGATCACGCCGCTGTAGACTTTTCCGAAGCCGCCGAGGCCGAGGAGGAGAGCCTCGTCGAAGTTGTTTGTGGCAGCTTTGATCTCCGCGAAGGAGAAGTGGCGGCAGAGGCCCGAAGGGAGGCTGCTGCCGATTGATGTGGCGGTGGTGGTGGTGGTGCGTGAAAATAACGAAGGTGAATTGCCGTACTTTGATAAAGCGAGCCACCCCTCTTCTTCACTGGCGGCGCCCTTTCGGCGGCGGCGAGCAACTAGGATTACAACAAGTACAACCACTAGAAGAGCGGCAACTCCGGCGCCGACACCTCCTCCGATGGCGGCGGAGTGATTCTTAGACGGCGGTTTATTGCTTGAAGGAGCGTCGGATTCGGATTGGGTTCGGGTTGGATTGGGGCCACCGAGATTCCCTCTACTGTCATTAATCTTGAAAATCTCCAATCCGTTCAAGATCGCATCGTAGAATTGAGGATTGGAAGCAGTGTAAGGATGCAAATCCAGCCAAAGATTCTGCTGCGGCGGACCGGTAGCGACGAACACAACAAAATCCCGGTGAATCGGAACTCCATTTCCGCCGGCCCAGGCGATCACATCTGCCACCGCCGACGCAGTCTGATTGTTCAAGAAAATGGTGAAAATAATCTGATTCGTTTTAAATATATTGGCGCTTATCTCACAGAAATGGAGCCTAACAAGGTATGAAAATCCAGAATCAATTTTGAAGTACCAAGTAAGATTTGAATTCCGATTAACAGGCATATTCGGCCCCATTGATCTCAGCGTCGTGTATAAAACCAGCGGCGCCGCGTAGTTTCCCGGCACCGCCACCGTCACGTTGGGATCAAGTCCTCTGACTAAACCATGCGCCGCGCCGAACAAGTAATCGTCGTCGGCTCCCCACGACCGGAAAAGTCCGTTGTCGTCGGACGGCTTGATGGCGTTTCCTCCGACGTTGAGGCGGCGGACGTTTTCCAAGGCGGTCGCGTTGTCAATCTGGAAACCGCCGGATTGGCCGACTGCGAGAGCAGACGCAGTGGCGAAAGTATCGGGATGGGACACGAGTTCGATGCCGTTGACGAAAGCATAAGAGTTGGTGGCAGAAGCCGGCGCGAATGTGACCGTGAGAGAATTTTCTCCGGCGGGAATGTTAATGGAAAACTCCTTCACCATGTGAGTGAGTTCGAGAGCCTCCATGGTCTGCGCGGCGCTGAAGTTTTTGAGGAGGGTGTAGGCGCCGGAGGTTGCGAAGAAGAGGGCGTCGGCGGCGGTGAGGTTTCCGTAGGCGGCGGAGTAGAAGTGGAGGCGGAGGAAGACGCGGCCTGGGGATGCTGGGATGGTGTATGTGAAGTTGGAGCGGGAGACTCGGGCGGTCATGTAGGGGACTTGAGGGACGTCGGGCTTCTGCGTGGCGGCGCTGGTGGAGGTTGTGGTGGTGGAGGGAGAGAAGGTGGCGTCGGAGATCCATACTCGGCCGTCGGAATCGGTGGAATTTGGGCCTCCGCAGTTCAAGAAAATCTGGTCGATTGGGACGTAGTTGGTTTGATTTTGTGAATTGACACCAATTAAGAAGGAAATAGTGATAATTCCCAGAAATTGAATGATGTTTCTCATGGCTATCAAGTGAATGTGGTAATGAATTTCATGATCATCTATGGCAAGGCAAATATAATAGGAGTGAGAGAGAGAGAGAGAAGGGGTAAGAGGTTTGACGATCAGCAGAAGCATGCAAGAAATTAAGAAAGTTAAATCAAGTTGCAAGAAACTACGACCAAGTATTACTTCAATGTTCAATCTAACTAAATCTTGGTCGGAAAAGCCTGCTTCGTAATTACTACTACTATTCCTACTATTTTATTGTCTAAGAGATTTGTGTTTTTCTCTTCTGTTGTTTTTAGGGATTAAAGAAGGTTAATTTGTGTTCTAGTGTAGACTGGACTCTGGCAAATTGTGTTAAGTAGCTTAAAAGATTTCTGGCAAATTGTCTAAAAAAAAGTCAAATTCTAGTTATTCTTGCAACTTTTACAAATGCTAGGTTTATGTATTTCTCTTTATTGTCTCGTAATGAAAATTTTTGATGTGGCATGTGCATATGTAAAATTAAACATAATTGTCTCAATGTATTAAATGACATCGTTTATGTATATGGCCGAACATTTTGTTCACATAGTATTTTCCGCATGTCACATCATATATACATAATTTTTTCCGAATTCAAGATTATGGAATAATCGACGAAAATGTGAAATTTATACTATAGCTGGTTTATTTTTGTTAAGTTCCAAGATTGACTTTGATGATATTTTCGACAATTTGGACAAGGATTTAAACAGATAGAAGTGTTGTTTTATACAGATGAAAATTCTTTGCAATTTGCATACGCTTCAGGGGAAAAAGATTGATATGTTTAAAGCAAATTGATGGCTAATAATATTGAAGGTAATTATTGTGAAATTAATTGAATAACGGAGTATAGTGCAGTAAACTAGTAATTACTTGTTCCCTTTAAGCATACCATCCATAAATGGAATATAATCGTGAAGAACGTAAACATATTAAAAGAGTATATAGTATTACTAGTATAATGGTTGTTGATGATATGCTGAAATAGTCAAGCAATGTCTATGTCAGGAAAGCAATGAATTGTGAGGATAATGAAATGTTATTTTAATGAACTATCAATAATATATATTAGTAGTATATGAAATTTGGTAGCAGTCAAGTTGCGAAACCGGCCACAAACAAAAGTAAATATATTTTTTAAATGAATACTCCCTTAAACACGATGTGACCCATTGAACTATATTGGGAGCTAGTCAATTGCAATATTGCATGTTGGCTTGCATGAAGCAGACGACCTAAGCATTAGTATATTTGTTAATCATATTATTTGATTTGAAATATAATAAAAAAAATATTAATAATACAATTATAAAACTCAACTAGCCAGTCAGTACACAACACAAAGTCAGAAGAAAAAAAAAAAAGAACTCAAGCAGCCAAATAGCCGAGGTCAATCACTACCATGGGTCGGATTATTTTTGAAAATAAAAATCAGTTTTCAGTCTTAGTCAAGAGTCAATTGTAAAAATAAAACAAACTAAAAATTGATATAAATCTATATACATTTTCCCATTTCTTGGGCTAGTTTTATGATGAGGTTAACTTATTCAACTAGAGTAAATTGTCACTAGGGTGCTCGAAGTAGCTAGCATAATTTTCAGTACTTCCTCAGTTGGCGCATACTCGACCAATTTTGACTTAGTTTTAAAAAATAAAAAATAAAATTGGTGAAAATATTTATAAAGTGTGAGTCCTACTTTTATTTGGAATATTAATTTTATGCTAATAAATTGTTAGTAGATTGCAAGTCCAAATACCAAAATCACTAAAGTAAATGTGATATGGAGTGTAAACAAACCAAAAAGGAGAGACAAATATTTGCGGAGTAATGAAGTGCAGATATATCATAATGATTTTTAAAATCTTCATATTTAAATTTAAATAAAACAACAGTAAAATAATACTATACCTCACTATTTTTTTCTCTACTTTATTAGACTAAAAAATTTCATCTAAATTATGATTTACTAAGAAAATGAATGAGATAGGACGAAGTATTAATTTATCAGTAGTTAATCTTGATTTGAATTAGAATCATTTAATTTTGTATGACCAACTCCCACATAACTAGCCGTTGCTTGTTTTTTTCAAATTCAAATCCGTTCATTCTTCTTCATTCACTCTTTTTTATGTTCTTAACCACTCCTCTTCTCACCAACAATCTCAATCACATTCAATAACCTTCCCCTCTCTCGCTCATCGAAGATAAAATGCTGGTAGCTCGATCCCCAATCTCCGGCCACAAGCTACACCACCGCCCCAGCAGCGGCCGCAAACCGCTCCAGCCGAAGAACTCGCCGTCGACTCCTTCCGCCACAAAATTAAAACCAAATCCAAATCCAAATCACGCAGCTGTTTTTTGGGGTGAAATAGATCAGAGTAACAAGGAGAATATCTACTCCACCCCTGTGAAAAAGGAGCGTGTCCAATTTCAGATCGAGTTTGATTCCTTCGATGCTTCTCTCGCGGAGGAACTGAACGCAATCCGAGAAAAGGTCGAGCGGCTGCGGATCGATAAGGAGAAGACCGATAAGATGCTGAGAGAGAGAGCGCTCCTGCTCGATTCGCAGATGAAGGTGATCGTCGACAGAGGGATGCTGCAGAAGCACCTCGAGATTGAGGTCGATCGCCTCTTCCGATTGAAGGAGATCAAGCTTTCCTGCAAGGTATGCAGTCTAGATTGTTAACATTTTTTATAAATATCGAATTGATTTGGCGCTGATTGTTGATGGAAATGTGTAGAGCGTATCGCCGATTCGGTCGTTGAGGGAGAAGGAGCAAGCGAAGAGGATAAATCAGGAGCAGGATCAGTTCAAGGCAAGTGCGATTTTGGGGATTAGGGTTTATCTTTTGTTTCTCACTTTCATCTATCGATGAATTTGATGTGAGTTGGTTGCTGTGTTTGTTTTCAGGCCAAGAATCATTCTGAAGAAGTGAAAGAAGAAAGCATGAAGAGTGAGAAGTGAAGTGATTTTGGATACTCTTCGTCATCGCCATTTCTGTTTTTCCTCTGGAAAATCAGAGGCAGATTATCATTAGCACATACTCCTTTTACTTGATTTGAGAATGTTTCTGTTGTAATGTATTGTATGGTCACTTTCAAAATGGATAACTCTTTGATCAGTTTTTCAGTGTTTTTTCTTATTCAAGAAAAACTATTTCAGCATTATCATTAATTTGTAAGTAGCATAATAACTATCCAAAATTCAGTGTAACAGATTTGGTTTCAAGATAAATAATCTACATGTAATATATAGGGTTTGGACAGAAATGATGACCAATCTTAATAGCTACACACCACGTGTGAATGATAACTTTAATTGTTGTGTTCAAGTCTTGACCAACTAACTATTCCCGATTTAGACCTGATCAACTAACTGCGGTTTCTTAGATCTACATGCATACTGTTTTCACGCTCCTAAATTAGTGTCTTTGCAGCTGTTAAAAAAAATAAAAATAAAAATTGGTTCTACATTTATGAACTCATTAACTTTGAGATTTAATCTTACATTTATGCCTTGAGCATATAATTAATAAATTCAAAATCTATCTCCTTGATCTGTTTTTCTTGTTTATATTCATTCAGAAAACAGTCTTCAGAATTAAAGATTCAAACTTTATTATATTGCACTTGTGGGATTTGTTTTGTTGATGTTAGATCGGAGCATTGGAGAAAAAGGGAGGTTTCCTTCTTGATTGAAAGTGAGAATCTTCAAAGATATACACATTTGATAGAAGAAGATGAGAGAAAAAGTGAGTGTTTTTGTGTGTGTTTGTGTGCTAATGTTTGGATCAACCTGTTTTGGAACTTTCCTTGTGGAGAAAAACAATTTGAAGGTGACATCACCAGAGTCAGTGAAAGGCGTCTATGAATGTGCAATAGGAAATTTTGGAGTGCCTCAATATGGAGGAACAATGGTTGGCTCAATATTCTACCCCAAATCTAATCAGAAGGGCTGCAAGCCTTTCAAAGACTCTGACGTTTCGTGGAAGAACAAGCCCGGTGGCATCCCCGTCTTCCTCCTGGCAGATCGAGGAGGTAACGCGATACGAATATCTATTCCACCTCATTTCATATATACTCCTTTTGCATGTATTAAACATTGTTGAATGTTGTGTGGCAGAGTGCTATTTTACGTTGAAGGCGTGGAACGCTCAGAAGGCAGGGGTGGCGGCCATCCTCGTTGCAGATGACAGAGTCGAGCCTCTGATCACGATGGACACGCCCGAGGATGGGGACACGCAGCCGGATTACCTCCAAAACATAAGCATTCCTTCAGCATTGATCAGCAAAGGGCTAGGTGATAGGATCAAAGAAGTGTTGTCGAAAGGGGAGCTTGTGGGCATTAATCTTGATTGGAGAGAGGCTCTCCCGCACCCGGATGAGCGAGTTGAGTATGAGTTTTGGACTAATAGCAACGACGAATGTGGCCCAAAATGTGAGAGCCAGTTGAATTTCCTGATGAATTTCAAAGGGGCTGCTCAGATTCTTGAGCGGAAGGGATACACCGAGTTCACTCCTCATTACATCACGTGGTACTGTCCCGAGGCGTTCATCATGAGCCAGCAGTGCAAGTCGCAGTGCATAAACTACGGGAGGTACTGCGCTCCTGACCCCGAGCAGGACTTCAGCAGAGGGTATGATGGCAAGGATGTGGTTGTCCAAAACCTGAGGCAGGCGTGTTTCTTTAAGGTTGCGAAGGAAAGTGGGAAGCCATGGCAATGGTGGGACTACGTGACAGACTTTTCGATCAGGTGTCCAATGAAAGACAAGAAGTATAACAAAGAGTGTGCTGATAGAGTGATCAAGTCACTTGGTAGGCTAATCAAGAATGTGTTTTTCTGGCGTTCTTGATGATCTGATTGAGTCTTGTTTTGCAGGATATGACGTTAGGAAGGTCGATCAGTGCATTGGAGACGTTGAGGCGGACGTAGACAACCCTGTCCTAAAAGCAGAACAAGAAGCACAGGTTTGGATTTGGTTTTCTTTCCTATGCCTTCTTTGGCTGAAGATTCTAATGAATGTGGAAGCAATTTGTGATCAGATTGGGAAAGGCCCGCGAGGAGACGTGACTATACTGCCGACGCTAGTTATAAACAATCGACAATATAGAGGTATCAAGAGCAAGAAATGGCCTTTTGTGATATGACAGAAATGTGACAAGAATGATTTTATGCACTGTTTGATCTAGGCAAGTTGGACAAAGCAGCAATTCTCAAGGCCATTTGTTCGGGTTTCGAAGAGACTACTGAGCCTGCCATTTGCTTGAGTCGAGATATGGAGACGAACGAGTGCCTACAGAACAATGGAGGATGCTGGCAGGATGATTCTGCTAACGTTACCGCTTGCAGGGTATTTTATTTCATTTCCCAACTTAATGTTGTTATGGTTTAATGTTGTAGTACTAAGTAGCAAAGAGTGTTGCAGGACACTTTCCGGGGTAGGGTGTGCCACTGCCCGGTCGTGCAAGGAGTTAAGTTCGTAGGCGATGGCTATACTCACTGTGAAGGTATTATAATAGTCATGAAAGAGGCTTGAGAGAGTGATGAATAATGCATTTTGTTAATCTCTTTGTGCAGCTTCAGGGCCTTTGAGGTGTGGGATAAGCAATGGAGGGTGTTGGAAGGAAAAGAGGCACGGTCGAACGTATACGGCTTGCACTGTGAGTAGTATGGCTGATTTTGATGATTTTGAACTATTGAAATATTGTTGATTGTGGTGTGAAAGTTGCAGGATGATCATATATCTGGTTGCAGTTGCCCACAGGGATTTAGAGGAGATGGTGTAAGAGATTGTGAAGGTAATAACATCTTATGTAATGAGAATAGTGGATTTGTTGGTTTTACTAATTGTGATGAATTGTCTGTTAGATGTGGATGAATGCAAGGAAGAGCTAGCATGCCAATGCCCAAATTGCAAGTGCAAAAACACATGGGGGAGTTATGAATGCAGCTGCAAAAATCATTTACTTTACATTCATGAACATGACACTTGTATTAGTAAGTATATATAGATTAAAGAAAAATTGCCGGAAAAATCACTAAGTTTTGATTGACCAAACTTGATGATTTTTTTTGCAATTTACCCTTGATTAATCGATTTTATTGGTGGAAGTGGAAATCAAATGAATTATATATGCAGGTAAAGAGGGTGGTATTAGTGAAGTCAGTTGGGGCATAATGTGGGTGGTCATCCTAGGCTTGTGTATGGCTGGAGTAGTTGCCTATGCTCTTTACAAATATAGGCTTCGGGTAAGCCTCAACCGATTATTACGTACTTTTTATAAGCACGGATACGGCATGAGCACGTTTGATTTAGATGGAAAATACATGCAGGGTTACATGGATTCGGAGATAAGGGCTATAATGGCTCAGTACATGCCCTTGGACAATCAAGCCGAAGTGCCCAATCATGTTCCTCAAGGGACCGTCTAAGCAGCTATTACCATCAAATTCGATATCCGGGTTATGTATGTAGACTAATGTTTTCGTGCATGAATAGTGTGAGGAACCAGTGAGGACTGAACTCAAGATCACTCGTTTTTATTCGGTACAAATTATTTCGATGGTTATCCCAGCATATAACCCTTATAGACATAATCAAGTAGTAGCTGATTTAATTAATTACTATATATCAAATATAATTCATGTTTATAGTGAAATTATGTCTTGAGTGTGACAAATTGAAAATACATCAAATAGTAGTACATTTTTGCGTGGCTGTGACAAATTGGAAAATAATGAAAAAGATTGATATTATTGATGCTTCTGATGATAGTACTATAATCTTCACTATCTAATGAAGAATATTTGTAGTAAGTTAGAAGGTCGCCCATCATATGGGCCCAATAACAGCCTAGTTTTACATTGATTTGATTCAATAGCTGTATTGGGCTTCGAGTGTTTATTTATTTTCCATATTGGTATCATATTATCACGCAAAATTGTAATTTAAACTACAATTATCTATCATATACTGTATATGTATACACATTATTGATTCAACGAACAACTATAAAATTCGTGCCGTGTTTGTTTATCTCTTAATTAATTACTGTACGTGGATTAAGTGTGTACATGTTACACCTATAAAGGGAAATTACTTGTTCAAAGTAAACAAGGTACATCCCCTTTGTTCTTTTCCAAAATGTACAAAACATACTGGTACGGCATAACATGTCACATTCAACATTCCACAAATTCATGCTGTAATGTTTTTCGATAAAAGGGCACCAGAACATAAAGAAACAAATTAATTGAATAAAATTTTCGAAATCATGGTAATGGTCCTGCAAGAGTAGAAATGACCAAATCACAGGAAATTTCTCAGTAATTTCATGGTGGAAAATGACCAAATAATGAGGAAAGTTCGCAGTCATTTCTTCAAAATTGTCTTCACTTTCCTTACCAATATCACCACATTTTTCGAATATTCAAAAATATCTTACTCCTACTTGATAAACTAACCTACATAAATAAATATTTATAGGTTAGATTTTCACCTAGGTTGGTCACGTGGCCAAGTTGCTAAACCCACGCGGCGGAATGCCGCGTCTCAACATTTTGGTGTCGACTGCAGCAAAATGTACTCCAATAGTCCATCCTAAAAGATCATCAATTTTCTTCATGTAATAATATGATGTATTATGTATATAAATTAAACATGTATAATTAGATTTTTATGATATTTTGCAGTAAAATACGTGCATAAATACTCATTCATTTAAGTTAAATTTATATATTACATATTAATTCTTTAAAATAATTTTTAAAAAGATTATATATTCAAAGGAAATATTTAGATATTAAAGAAAAGATTAATTTTTTTATTGAATGTTGCATAATTTGTTCAAATCAAACTTAAAACTATGTGCAGATGTTTATAAGTCTTTCATATCATCTTTTTTTTTTCTCTATTTTTATAAAATAATAGTTATACAATTAATAATAATAATAATAATAATAATAATAATAATTCATATAAATAAAATTTAGTTATATTCAAATTTTAGGGGCATTATGTAAGTACAATTTGTAATTTAGACGTACATTTATCTTTTTTTTTTGGGTATATACTCTATGATATAACCTTGACTTTTAAAACTAGAAACTTTTGAAATGGTATAAGTTTTAATTCATAGTAGTTAATAAAGTAAGAGAGAGATAAAAAAAAGTTATTGAAGTATTATTAATGGAGAATGAGTTTCACCTTAGAGGAAATTTTTTTATAAAATATAAAATTCATATAAATAAAATTAGTTTCTATTTTTAAATAACAGAAGTGGTATAATAATGCAGATAAAATCTGTTAAAATTGCCTATGTTTATTTAGGAATTTTAAAAACAAGGCTTGTATTATTGGGATATTTATTTATTTTTATTTTATTGTATATTTTCAAAGTTGGTAGATGATTATTAATGGTTTTTCATTTATATTTATAATGAGTTTTAACTTTTGATAGTATATTGGATGTGAGGAAGTGTTTACAAATTATGACTCATATTATCGACAAATAGAGTATTTTTGAAATATTGAGTTATTCCAAAAAAATTATAAAGTAAAAGGAAATTACTTAAATATTTTGTTAATTAATGCTCTCATCATAAATGTAGGAGGACAGTTGACATATTCCCATATAATTTGAGTAAATGATTTTCATGTAAGTTGTAACCCTCGTAAAATCTATCAACACTACATAATAAGTTGTAACCGTCGTAAAATCTATCAACACTTGATCAATTTAATTATGATAATTATGTGATGTCACGAAATAAGTGAACCATTTATTTTGTTTCACTTGTATGTTTATCTCCCCATTTCTTTCGCGGCACAAATAATTGACACCAATTGCGTGGTAGTTATCCCGCCGCGTCACCAAGGCAAGAGCATTCGAAATAATTCTACTTTCAAATAGCTACCAAAAGTCCAAAACCAAAATCCTTAAATGCAATATCACTCAACTATTTTCAACTAAGTATTTCATTAACTTTTCATGGTTGTTATATCTACAGCACTGCGTAGGCCCCTTCAATTTGACGTTTTCTAGTAGAGCGTTGAGCACAATTTTCATAATTTCAATTCTTATCCAACCTTGTCAATTTATTTATTTTTAATGTAAAATACAATGAAAAAAGTACTACTCCAATAAAATACAACTTAGATTGGTAAGATATTTCTTTTTCATGAAGTTCGGGTATCTGTTCTAAAATAAATAAAACCTATTCGATTTACCTCAGAAAATTGTATAGATTCATTAAACACTAAACCCTCCAAATTGTTTTCGTTCAGACAATTTTTAAAAAAAAAACAATGAAAAAAGTACTACTCCAGTGAACTTTTTTACTTTTTAAAAGTAAGTTTTATGGAAATAAGTCTATACATTTTAGAATACTTGAAAAATGAAAAAAAAAAAAACAAAAAAAAAAAACATGTAGGAGTATATGATTGAGATGAAGAAAGTGCACTATGTTTGTTGAATTTGTGAGATGCCAAATGGCCCCGTATAATAAATTTGTTGAAATTATTTGAAACTAGTATCCGACAATATGTTTATTGCATAACATATTTTGGTTAAATAAATCGAAGGAATATAATTGTAAGGAAAGGGAAATAGAGATGATTGGGTATGACATTTCGTAGAAGCTCTAATACTTCTGAATGACAACTTCGTGTGAATTTTATAAACCCGATAAGATCTTCCTTAATTAATTATTTGATAGTATTTTGGAATGAATTCTTTTATTTGATATGTTATATTATATTGATGCTTTCATAAATATTACTCCATCTAAGTTCTAACAATGAACTAGTGATCAACATGGACGTTAATTCTGAAGTAGAGTCGATTGTTATAAACTCTGATGTTCCACGAGAATGTTGACTTTGAGGAAAATCGATTGTTTATAATGTAACACATCAATTGTAAAGAGTACCTAAAGGGAGATCGATTGTTACAAGCACTAGTGTGTTGTGAACTTGTGATCAACAGGAACATTAGCCCTGAAGGAGGATCGATTGTTACATATTTTGATGTGTCATAAGAATGTTGATCGATTGTTATAAACTCTAACGTCTCACATTGATTGCAAAGAGCACCATGGGGAGACCGTTATTACAAACACTAATGTGTCGTGACTCGTGACCAACAAGGATGTTAGTCTTATATGGAAGTTGATTGTTACAGACTCTAATGTCCCATATTGATAAAGTTTACCTAAATGGGGGATCGATTGTTATACACTAATGTACCCTGACCAACATGTACATTGGTCCTGTGAAGAGGGATCAATTGTTACGTACTTTAATGTCACACATTGATTGTTATAGACTCTTATGTATCGTGACCGTTACTAGAATATTAGTCCTAAATGAAGATCTATTATTACAAATATAAGTTTATAGAGTAAATGATTTATTTCTTTCGATTATAATAGTAGTTGTTCTAGGTATTATTAAATTAATTAAATTATATAATCATTCGATTTCACTTGTCAATGCTTACATGAATATCTGAAAGACTGAAACCAAGCCAATTGATTAAGTTTTGCTGTTGTTGCTATTGTAATTAATATTCAATGCCATGCGTCATTACAACTGAACTCCACTTCTCATTGGCTCTAGCCTTTTCAATCCCATTGAGCCACATTTTTGTATCTTCTCTATCAAAACTGACGTAATATACTAATTGTGTGGTAGATTAAGCAATGTCCCTCAACATTATTAATGACAACGACGAATACCCATAACATTATTAATTATTGCAATAATACAATTGTATTTTAGGCGGCCCAGAAAATAAATATAAGGATAGTTCTATGTATTTTGTCGCTTAATAAGGCTCAAAAATTATAGGCAAGGAATTAACAATGTGGTTGTACGCTAAAGGAACTTAAGTCAGTCGTTAACTATGAAGGAATATTTTGGATTTGGAATATTATCTATTGATTTGATATCTTTATTTGTTTTGGAATTTTATGAAATCCAATATTTTTGAAAAATATATACTTTTAATAAAAAGGCGGGTTAGTTAGAGGGGCCACAATAGGGGGCCGCGGACTATAGCTGACCGGAGGGAGGGGGGGCAACGAGCCGCATTTGCAGCGAGGAACGGACAGTGGGCATGGCGACCGCCGCAGCAGCACCGTGGGATTTTTTTTTATATTTTAGGAATTTATTCTATAAATATACTCATTTCTCTTATTTTTTACTTCACACATCCACATCCTTATTTTCATCTTTCTATATTTTTATTGTCTCAATATGCAAGAGTTTTTATAGCTGTGCCTTGGCAGAATTGTGATTGTGCCACTTTATTGTGGACATTCTTTTTTATTAAATTTATTATCAGAAGACAGGTCGAAGCTTAAGTGAAATTTGAAAGTTATACTCCCTCTGTCCCATTAGAAATGCAACGTTTTCCTTTTTAGGCTATCCCAATAAAAATGAAACGTTTCTTAAAATAGAAACAACACTCTCTCTACTTTTTCTTTTCTCTTATTTTACTCTCTTTTCATTAACTCACAAAACACAACTGCATAAAATCTTGTGCCGAAAATCAAATGTTGCATATTTATTAAGGAGTATTTTTTTTTCCTTTACAAATGACATTGAAAGAATATACGCATAAGTATCAGTGTCACTGATGTCATGCCGGGAATTGAATCTTAGATTTGATAAAAGATTAATTATAAAATTAGTAGTGATATTTTACAAAGTTTTGCAGCAACCTTCGCATATTTATAGGTAAAAGTTAATAAAGTCCAATTCGAAAACTTAGATATATGCAAGCAGAATCCCAAATTAAATTCAAACAAATTCATCCCCCTTTGGATGACGATGACTTGCAAAATTCCCAACAAATTCCGTTACTTTAAAGTTTAAGCAAAAAAAGCAAAAATCAATGCACAAGTTTCTTTACCTTTTATCATTCAATTGGTTCACGAGATTTAAAAGTTTCATAATGTGTTGCTTCTACTGGAAATTTTATTCTCACTTTGAAGTTACAACAATTTCCCTCTATTTTAACAATAATATAATTCACAAATATGATTGATACGTGTAACAACGCCTTTACTAATGAAAAAAAAAAAACCGCACTTTATTAATTATTTGTAATTTATGATTAATTACTAACTTTTAATTAGAGTTTAATAGTAGTTACTTATCAAAATGTACTCATTGTTATTATCAATTTGTCATTATGTAATCATTCATAACTGATGTTGGATTGTTTATCTAATTAAAGGATAATGAATTAACTAGTTTTTGCATAAAAAATATTAGCAGAGTATCATGAATATATGATTATAGAGGAAACGTTTTAACTTTTTACAAATCCCATGAATTTTTTTTTCTAAGTTGAAACTAATAGCAACTAGTGAACCAGATATGATTATATAGAGTATAATAGAGTCGAAATGCTTTCTAATGCTTCATTTGTAGTATTTTGGTTCGTTCATAATCAAGAGTTACATTTTCGTATTTTGGTTCATTCTAAAAATTTACTATATCAATTCCAAATTTGGTAAATTTCATTTATAATTAACAATAATTTAACTATTAGTACTTTTTCAGGAAAAGTATACCCCGTGTGCTCTCTATGTTTCAAACGCACAACAATTAATAAATTCCAATTTTTCTCGATAAGATTTAATCATCCTAATTAAGACTGCAAACCCATTAATTAATGAGTGCTAAGCGCAGATTCCTATCCATTTATTTATTTCTATCTTAGTACTTATATTTTATCACTTTTATCTTTCTAATACTTATCACTTTTATATTAAAATATGTGTTGTCATTGCCAAGATTATAAGATAGAGTCTTGTGGTGATAAAATTAATGTTCATAATTTGTAGATTTGTATAGATATAGCTAGTGGGAATTTTAGGTGAATTTTGTAGTTTTCTCGTGCCCTCATCCAATTATTGTACGTCGCCGGTTTGCGTAAAATAACTCCTAAAAAACAAATAACTATTGTGTTTTCAAGATATGAATCTCTTAATATATTCAAATAATAGGGACCTAATGTCATTATTACTAGTCTCAAAGATTCTAAAAGATTCGAATATTTTAAAGAAAATTCTTAATTACTAATTAATTACACCGTTTATAACATTTCAAAATTTTCAACATTTTGAGAAAAGGACTGAACAATTTAATTAAAAATAGGAAAACGCATGGCTTGCCTCTTCTTCTTTTGTGTAGAGTGTGGACTACATAAATTCCTATAATTATATCTCAACAATATAACACGAAACAAATTCGTTTTATACCATTTCTTATTATATATCAACAATATAACATAAAATAAATTTATATTATACTTTAATAATATTTCGTTTTATATGTCAACAATATTATTACGAAATAAACACGGAGAACTAACTAGGTGGTCACCATTTCGTATATTATGCCAACTACGAAATAAACTCGGAGTATTACTTATTTTTATGGAATAAGAATTCGCAAACTATAAAAAAATAAGCAATATGTCACTCTAAAATCATATGATTATTTATATATATGTAAATGTCTAAATTTTCAATACTTTCTTATATTTTTTTTATCATTTTTTATCATGAGTCTAAATACATAAGTTATGGTGGTTTATAGTAGTAGTATGTAAATATATGAACTTAATGAGTAAATGTTTGTTTTTTAATATTAGTATGGTATTAATCCCTGATGAACAGTGTCAATAAATTTTTTTTTTTTAATGAATTACCTTGCTTATCTATTTTCTAAATCATACTTCCCTTGTTCCATCCCTCTATCACATAATTGATGTCACACTTTCTTTTTAAATTTGTTCTATAAAAATATCACGTTTCTGTTTTAGAAAAAAAAATTCTTATATTAATATAAATATATTATTTTATCTTTCCACTTAACATATAAAACAAAACCTCTTTAAATTTTATGTCATTAACTGTGTCAGATGCATCAATTATGGACTCAGCAATTTTAAATCAGTAATGATAATTGTTTTGTGAACTCTCTTTTTAAAATTACATTGAACTAAATTAATACTTTGAATGGAAAACAAATTGCGACTTTTTTTAAAAAAATTGCATTTGGTTACGGTGATGATTGGTTTTATTTTTACGAGTATATTAATTACTAATGAAATAATTTGTTGCCAAATTTTTTCAAATAGTTATATGTAATAATATGATTAATATCAAATCTCGTTATTAAGCAATACTAATTAATTTATAAAACAAAAGTAACCATAGTAATCAAATGAATAAAATATCATACCATCATTAATTAGCAGAGACTAGAGAATGAGTAAGAACTCGCTATGAATTTTATTTAGATTATATATTTTTAAATTAAAATTATGTATACTTTATAAATATTCAATGAATTATTACTTTATGAAAAAATTCATTTTCTTTAGATTTTGATAAGTCAAAAAATGTTTAAACACCATGTATTTACAGTTAAATAACTCATAAATACCAAATTTAATGATTTAAAAATATATAAATATCCATACAAATATCCTGGTTGTATGACTAGCACCACAATAATATTTAACGGGTTTATTTTTGGAATTGCAACAAAATCCAATGAAATGTGTTTCCATATTCTTTTAATTGTTGAAAACGAAATGTGAATATTGAATTATGATAGGGTAGTGTGAAATCAATATTTTGTTCAAAATAAAGAATAGAGACACGTGTATGGTCGGCTGATTTTCTTTCTCAAGACCTATCTCTCTAATTTATATCTTAGGCATATATTCTCTCTCAAGACCTATCTCTCTAATTTATATCTTATAATTTTATCTTAGTTACAATTTACTAGTCTAATAAATAAGATTAAAAAATAATTTAGTGTGACACGGTAATTTATGAGTAAATATCACGATAAATAGGTGAGCCCCTATTTCCCAATTGGTAGCCTCATTATCCAGTTCATCATCAAGTAGAATTCAGTTCTCTCTCAATCTTCTTCGATTTTAATTACTCCATATTTTTTCCGTCCAGATTCATCAACCAAATTCTTTGCTTCATATATAGAATATCCTGCAAAAAAGGAAGGAAGAATTTAATCACTGATCATCGGAGGCATTGGTTGCGTACAAATTTTTTGTCGATCACTCCATTCCTCAATTTCAATCAGGTTTTATCATCGAGCAAATTTTGGATTTGCTCGATCGATTAATGCAATACAGAGAGGCGAAGACGACGGACTGTAATTGCGCGATCTCTGGATCAAATTATGTCAGAGATCACCAACGAGAGTGGGAGTTCAATGTCGTCCGATACGTCGACGGCCGCCAGCAGCAGCAGCAGCCATAGCGGCGAATCAAACGCCGCCGGTGGCGGCGGACAGGAGCTGAGCCCTAATCTCTTCAAAAAGTATGAGCTCGGCAGACTGCTCGGCTGCGGCGCCTTCGCGAAGGTCTACCACGCGCGCGTCATCCGCAGCGGGCAGAGCGTGGCGATAAAAGCCATCAGCAAGCAGCGGATTCAGATGGGGAAGCTCGCCGCCAACATCAAGCAGGAGATCTCTATCATGCGCCGCCTCCGCCACCCACACATCGTCACCCTCCACGAAGTCCTCGCCACCAAAACCAAGGTCTACTGCGTCTTGGAATTCGCTAAGGGCGGCGAGCTCTTCGCGAAGATCGCCAAATACCGATTCAGCGAGGATCTCAGCCGGAAGTATTTCCAGCAGCTCATCTCCGCCGTCGATTACTGCCACTCGCACGGCGTCTTCCACCGCGATCTCAAGCCGGAGAATCTCCTCCTCGATGAGAATTGGGATCTGAAAATCACCGATTTCGGCCTCAGCGCCGTCACCGGCCAAACGCGGCAGGACGGACTCCTCCACACGCTCTGCGGCACGCCGGCGTACGTCGCGCCGGAAATCCTCGCGAAGAAAGGCTACGACGGCGCGAAGATCGACGTCTGGTCGTGCGGCGTAATCCTCTACGTCCTCAACGCTGGATATTTACCCTTCAACGACACAAATCTAATGGCGATGTACAGGAAAATCTACAAAGGCGAATTCCGATGCCCTAAATGGACTTCGCCGGAGCTCCGGCAATTCCTCTCCCGCGTATTAGATCCGAATCCGAGCACTCGAATCACGATCCACGAGATCCTGAACGATCCGTGGTTTAGAAAGGGGTACAAAGGCATCAACCACCCGATCGACAAACAATTCGAATTCAAGGAATCCGGCGACGAATCGCGATTTCTGAATGCGTTCGACCTGATCTCCTACTCATCCGGCGCGGATCTGTCGGTTTTGTTCGATTACCATGTGAAATCGGAGATGTTCGTGTCGAAGAAGTCGGCGGAGACGATAATCGAGAGGCTGGAGGCGGCAGCGGAGGAAGAGGGGATGGGAGTGACGAAGAAGGGAATGGGGGTGCGGCTGCACGGGCAGAACTGGAAATACGTTATTATGGTGGAGATTAACCGGCTAACGGAAGAGCTGGTGGTGGTGGAGGTTAAAAGCAGTGGATTTGGACGTGATTTGTGGCGAGATAAATTTAAGCTTGCGGTTAATGATTTAATTTACGAACCGCAACCGTCGTTATCCGGTCATTAACGGGGTTTGCAACTTGTAGAAGTAATATAGAGTGTATATTCTTCAATTTCTATCCCTCTCCGCTCTAAAGTCTATACTTGCTAAATCGATCACATTTCAAAAGACTAGGTAGTAGCTTTCGATCAATCCATTCATCTTTTGAAATGTAAATATTCCTGTTACTAATTTTTCAACTTTTTAGCAAATACTTCACAATGTTAAAATCAGAACTGATATAACAAAATCACATTATGTAACAATAGAATGATTTCATTTTGGAGAAAACAACCTATTCTATTTTGAATATTGATTTAAACAACATCGACTTACCCAAAACGTCTTAATTTGTTGTCATACTATTAGGGGTGGGAATATGGATCATGGGTATTGGGCTTACCCGTTCCCAACGATATCTATCGGGTATTGGATACTCAATATACAATAAAACGAGAATGACTATAGGATCAGATAATGAAATTTAAAACAAGTCCAGTAATTTTTAATTTGGTTTAGCCATTTAGGGTTGGTGGGTATGGGATAAATTATTTATTTAATTATAATTAATTAGGTTTTTTTTTAACATTTATAAATAAGTCTACCACCCAACTCTCCATTAAAGTGACTCTACTCTCATTCTCTTTCTTTCTTTCTTTCTTTCTTTCTTCAAGTCTATGTATCTATTACGTTGCTGCCTACACACTCTGTCGTTGCCTTTCGGTTAGTCACTGGCCTCCCTCAACAATACAGTTGGCATTTTTAAGTTCATAAAAAGTTCATAAAAAAATTAATACATTTTTCATTTTTAAATTATTTTTATTAATTATTAATATATGTAAGGAGTCGGATATTTGGGTACCCAATAATTGGGTTTGGATACCCGTGGCGGATATTTAGGTACCCGAAAAACATATCGAGTCGGGTACTGTTTGTGTATTTAGATGATTTTTGGGTTTGAGTACCCGATTTTGTCGGGTGGGGTACCTATGAATACCCGAATTCCCACTCCTACATAGTATCATACTTAATCTTGTCATATTAGTTTCAATTTTAACCATCATGGTACAATTGCCAAAGGTTAAAAAATTATTTTTTATTCTTATTCCAAGGATTATGAATTAATCAAAAGATAATTAATAAAATACTTTCTCCGTCTCACGTTAAGAGTCACTTTGACTTTTCTGCACTTGTTTTATAAAAATGATAATAAATAGTTAAAGTGAAAAAATGGTAAAGTAAGAGAGAGAATAATGTAGAAAAAACTACTCCCTCCGTTCCACAGTAATGGAGGCGAAACTTTTCGGCACGGAGATTAAGAAAAATTGTGTTAGGTGAGTTAAGTAAAGAGAGAATAAAGTTGAAAATGAAAAAGGTAGAGAGATGAAGAGAGAGAAAAGTAAGAGAGAGTAAAGTATGTGTAGAAAAATATGTTGACTTTTACTAAAAAGGAAAATGACTCTTTACTATGGAATGTACCAAAATGGCAAAATGACTCTATTACTATGAGAGGGAATATATATTAAGTGCAAAAAAGTCAAAGCGACTCCAGATATGGACGGAGGGAGTCTAACGACAATTATCACTTCATAAGCTATTATCGCCGAGATCAGAAATCATAGGAGTATCAATATATATAGTCAAGCTGAAATTCAAATTATATATTAGTCGGTACAAATTCAAATACTAGAAGTCCTTAGTAATATATTACTAGTTGGGCAGAAATTCTAGACGATTCCTTCTCTTGCTTAGCTGGGAATAAATATCAGTGTTACTGTCTACTTATTATCAGAGTGAGCAATGTATTAAACAAAGTAATTAGTCTCATTGTTTGTCCCTAATCTCAATTCTTAATTAAGCCTTCTTAGTTGTCTATGTTGGTAATTATTGTTTAGTAATGAAAAATCGTTACATCGCTCGTCCATGTCGTCATTAACTAATAAGTACAAGCAAAATATTAATTTAATAACAGCTCAGAAAGGGGCATGTTCATAACTTCCTGATCATCACATATTATAAAAAGTTAAATGATAGTAATGCACAGCCAAGCGTTACCACAGATAATTAAATTAAAAATTAAAATTGCTTGTACGCTAGCTGGAGATTGGTAAGTGCAGGTCACTATCAGATAAGTAAAACATATATGTGCTTGCAATTATAATTATATACTGGTGTGCGAATCCTGCCAAGCATAGCATTATCATTTTAAAGTTTGTAGATTATGATTTACGAAAACAACAAAAAACAAAATTGTAAAAAAACACGAACCGTGTTAATGTTGTGGACAATAATGTATGTGGCCATGTGTTGTCAATTTGTCACACTGCTAATGAATGTGGAGTGATTCTCATGTCTCAGACTATATCAATTTCTAACCCCTTATTTTATCAAATTAGGAATATAGTACTACTATTGAGTGTTAGTATTTTTTTAAAATATTCCCATTTATGTATTATGTTATTGTTATACAGTATTTTTTTTGGGAAATATATACTAGTAATAATATTCGGCATCTAACAGATTCGGTGGAGTTTGGAGAGAGTAAGCTAAGCCCAGGCCCCACAAGCAGCTTGTAATTTATACGTATATGGTTGGTCAGAATATGATGGTGAATTTATTCGATGGCTCTCCTTTGACGTGCAAATTCACCAAGATTATCTTACTGCCAACAAGCTTAGTCCTCCGACATGGGATGATCGTTCAATTACCACACAAGGTGTAAAAATACCCGTATGCACGTGGAATTGAACAGAAACTCTCTCGCTTTGAAGAGTTTTATGGTGTCTGAGTTTACATGAGAAACGGCATAAATGAATATTTTTTGCAAATATTTGATAGTTTATACTGTTTTCGTCTCTAAAAAGTATGAACATTAGGTTCGGTATGAGTTTAATAATGTATGATTTGTAAAGTATGAGAGAAATAATGAGTAGTGTAAATAATGTTATTAGATAGTGGGCTCCATATGATTAGTAGGGTAGTGTAATGATATAAGTTGTAATTAACATGATGTGTATGAGTAATGTGTTATTTAATTATTTAAAAATTAGAAAGTTCATACTTTTCGGGAATAGACTAATAAAGAAATAGGAGCAGTTCATACTTTTCGGTGACAACGAAGTTTTTCACTAAATATAGTGGGTTGGACCATCTTTGAAGTGTTAGATGGACCATGGAAATCAAACAAAGCAAAAGGGCCGTCTAACTGTAGTTGTGCATGGATTGAAAGTATTGGGCCTGAATATTAAAATTTCTTTAAAATTTATTTCAGATTTTACTTGTTCCATTGTGATCATAGGATCCAGTTGCAATATTGGCTTCGCCAGTGATTGTTAAAATAAGTAATATCTTTCAGATTTTTTTTTCTATTTTGCAAAAGGTTTTAGATTGTGATTGATACAAATAAATGAAATTGAGAGGCAGGATTGTGATGAACTGATGATAGGAATATAATGGCATTTTCCATGATTGTTATATATGTATATGGGATGAATTGTGATAAATAAAACACAGTTATAGTTTAAAATTAACAATTGGATGCTTTATGAATATCATATTTATTTTACATTTAAGTAAAATGAATGACTAAATATTGGAAATACAACAATAATACTATTACCCTACATATCGAAACTATTTTATTTAACAATAATCATACAAGTAGTAAAAAATATTCATTGGAAATAATAAAATAAATATCGAATTTGTGGATTTGATCGAATTACTCCTGTTTTTTGGCTTCAACATTTATTTTCTTCAATTTGTGGAGTTAATCGAAATTGTTACCAATTTCCAGCTGTATGCAGACATTGAATAATGTAGTTGTACCCCAAATGGCAAATTGCATGTCGGTGTTCGACAGAGCTGAAGTTTAAGATTAAAAATTTATATACATATTATATGCAATATAACTTACAGTCAAATATTGATCCACATTGACTAGCTAGCTAGCTAGCTAATATAGTGTTATTTCTCATAAAATTGGGCAAAATCACCAGCAGCCAGTTATCTGTCTTTGTTTCTATTTCTTACCTTCATACGTTTTGCTGTCACTTTAATAATTATATTATGTCAATTTTATAAAGTTGACACTCTTTGTACTAAACTATATTGCCTACACCAAACATAATTCATTTGGAAAAAAAAACTGACACCCTTTTCCTCTATGTATATAATTTAATTTATGAGAATACAATATATTCATGGTACATATCAGGTAAAGACCACTCTCATAGAATAAGTCATATATATATGGCATATCAGAAACAAACCACATTAATTGGCAGAATTCAATTTAGGCATATAATGAATATCATTTAAATTATGTCATTTACTTAATGTAATGAATTAAATATTATTATAAGCTTCTTTAAGAGTTTTCTTTGTTAGTTTTTTTCCGGATAACTGAAGAGAGTCGAACCACCAATAGAAATAGCATATCCTTCAATATTTCTTTCTCTCCTCTTCGAAAACCCTAGTTCCCGGTCTCTCGAAAATTGACACCACCTCTCACTGTGGATGCCTCATTGTCTGGTTACTTAGTGTTCATTCTAATTACTGATCCACAATGTATCAGTTGCATTTCAATAATTTTTTCAATATATTTTTCTTTACCTCTTTAAAACTCATGCCAAATCAATATGGCACGGGTAGAGTAATATTCTATGTGCACCATATCAAATAACATCACAAACATTACACTCCACATATTTTTCAAAAAGTGAGATACAACGTATACATAACATGAAAATGTGACAAAAGAGAGAAAATTTAAATCAAATAAACCCTGCAATTTCAACAAATATCAATCAATTAACAACCCTGCAATTGTGACGAATCTGACCACTCTCTCCCGTCAACGGCATGATATTCCCCATCTTCACCATCGAAATCTTAAATGCTTTCGCAAAAGCCTCAAGATTGTGGCTATAAAACGTCACTAAATGTTTGGTTTCAGTGCTATTGAACAGTTCTTGATCGGAGTGAAGGAGTCCCTTTTCAGCAATTATGTTGATAAAGTAGTTGGTGTCGGTGACGGCCGGCGTCGCGTCGAGTGGGAAGAGATTGGTGTCGCCGCCGCTTTGGGGGCAGAGCTCCTGGAGCTGGCGGCGGAAGCCGGGGTCAATGTTGGAGTCGTTGTAGATGTGGGCGCGGAAGGCGGTGCATTGGGAGAAGCCGATCGTGTGGCCGCCCGAGAGGACTACGAGGTCGTTGACGTCAAGCCCTTTGTTTGCGAAATTGGTCACGAGCTGCGGGAGGTCGAGGAACGGCGGCGGGATGTCGCGGTTGGCCTCGTCAATGTAGGCGGATGTGGAGTCGCGCCGCCCTAGGAGGACCTCCCACGACTGGCCTCCTAGCTATAATATTTTAGACCAATTTTAAAAAAGTTAGTACTAGAAAATACCAAAATAAGGCCAATGTTAGAAGTTATAGGGATCAATATCCCCTTTTTAAAAATAAGGATATATTCAATCATCAAACCTTTTTTTTTACAACATTAACAAGTAGGATGGGTTAGAAACTTAGAATATGAAATCAAATACTATAAGTTAACCAAAAAAAAAAAACCAAACCATGCTAAATCTGGCAAGCAAAATCATTTATGGTGTAACACATGTTCAAAAATAACTTTACTGCCGATTAATAAATTCAAATTATAATTTTTGAAAATATCACTTTTATTGTCAATGACTACGACTATTTGTTATGTGACTACGATTATTTGATTTAAGTCATATGTAAATTATGTAGATAACCATATTAGCACACAGTGCACATCGCTACAATATGTCACTTTTTATAAAGTTGATTATAAAGATTAATTAAGTTAGAGAAATTATTCAAAATGGTATAGTTTATGATGGCTTACTCCAACGACAGAATCGCGGGCAGCAACCGCCAGTATGTCCGCGCATGATACCACTGGGGCGCCACAGACTTCGTCGACCGCCCACTTAATTCGGTCCACCACCTCGAATCCTCTGATCGAATTATTATTAGGTATTGCGAATTTTTCACTCTGAAACTCTGGAGTCGAATCCAAAAGAATGGACGCATCGCAACCCTGCACATGAAAACATATTATAAGTTAGTATTATTCACATAAAGTGTGAAAATGTAACAGGGAATCTCGTGGTCGTACATGTACGAAACAATCGTGAAAGTGCAGTCGCAACAAAGAGGCACCGATGCGCTTTTCTTGATGCAAGGCCTCCTCAACCACAAGCTTGATAGTTGGCAAAGCTTGAGGGCATGATTTTTCGTAGAAATCAGAGCTTAATGGCTGATCATCATCATCATCAGCTGAACTAGTAATTGCTAGAGCAAAAATTATCAAAAACCCTAATTTTATTGGAGCCATTTTCATGTTTCTTTGAGTATGTCAATGATGATTTTTACATAATATCTAGACATTTGATTGCTTTTATAAAGAGATTGAGGTTGGACTTGGCTTGTCTTACGTAGAAAACATTGAAGTATTTAATAATGTGAAACGATTATTTATAAAAGTGCGAAGTCAAAAATTCATATCCATGATATATGTGAAGCATGTTGCTGTTATAATATTAATATTGTTTTGAATTATTCAGACGACAAGAATTAGCTGTTTGCTCATTCAAAATCTTGTTATACAAGTTTAAAGAATACTTACTGCATTATAATATAAAATAATTACAGTGTTTTACTTTTTCAAGTGAATATTGATCAATAATTGGTGGTACCCTTTTTTCCTATACGATGAAGCTTACGAACGAGGTTGCAGATTGCATATTTGGTTGAATTATTTTAAATAAAATTGATTTAGTATATACTTAGCCTACGGTAATACATTTGTCATGTGTATGTACATAGAAAACTGTAATAGGAAATATCGTACTTATGACACAAAATTTTACTTATGTTATTCCTAGTTATTTAATTACTTAATTACAAATATTTATGATTTTGGGATTATTATTTAGGATCCGCTGATCTATGCATGTTAAGAGGGTTTATATTAATTTTTATACGTATAATTTTTATTTTTCCAGTTCAAATGATATCTTGAGTCGATTATTCTAAAATTGTGGTATATTTTTATTAATAAATAATACTCATTTGATCTCATTTCAATGCGTCTAAGTTCCAGGCACAAATATTAAGGAATGGATGGTTTATAATAAAATTCTTTTGTTGATGATATATTTGTTCAGAAGGCAAAATGTATGGGAATGAAAAAATAATACGATAGATAAAACATAAAAAATGTGTCATGTTAGAGTGTTAATATGTCACATATAGCATATTAATAAGATAAGATAAGATAAACTATTAAAATAATTAAATATTAATAAAATTGATAATTGAACATTGTTAAATACTCCTTTGTTTCTTGTTAATTGAATCACTTAAATAATAATAAATAATTAAAATAAAAAAAATAAAACAGAGAATAATATATAAAAAAATCTTATTGTTATTATTATCTCCTAAAGTTAATACGGGGAGAGTGTTATATTGCTAACTCATAACTTAATTGCTAACTACAACTAAATAATAGCCATTAGATATTCAAATTAAGGGCTTAGATCATTAATCCCTAAATGTCAATACGATCAACGAAAAACGTCAATAAGGCCATAGGATTAATTCAAAAAAATATCAATAGGGGTATTAATGTCAATTAACTACATGTTTCGTTATAACTAACTTTTAAAAGAAATCCCAAAACTTTAAAGTCATATAACATATATCAAATTAAAGATAATTTCATAAGGATTCCAACAATATCCTACATGCACGTCAAAATTTGAAAAAAAATTTGAATTTTTTAAATTTTTTCGTACAAGCAGAAATGTCAACATACTATATAAAATATGTCAATGTAATACAGGTAGAATGTCAATATAAGCAATGGGTTAACATTTTTAAAGCATTGTGTTGACATTCTCAAAGCATTGTGTTGATGTTTTCGTAACACTATATTGACATTTTCATCCAAAACCTTCATTTGGAGTTTTTTTTTATCTTTTTTTATTTTATTAATAAAAACGAAAATTACACGTGGCAAATTGTAGACCACACGTTTTCTAAAATCCTATGACCTTAAATTAGTTGTATTTAACAATTAAATGATGAGTTAGTAATTGATCACTCCACGGTAATACGGAGTAGTATATGATTGAAGATCGCATGCTTACTTCAAATAAATAAATAATAAATAAATACACATAAAATCACAGCAGCCTCTGGCCGACTGAAAATTAAAGCTTAATGTAATTAATTGAGATGATGGCATCTCTTAGATTTAGATTAAAAACGTGTGGTTAGGTAAGAATTGCAGCGTGCTGATTAGTTCAGAGATCTTTAATTTTTTTATATTTTTTATGGTTGAATACTTGAATAGATATTGCGATGGTTAGTATTTGGAAATGTGAATATAAATTACACAGCACTCGGTTTCATGTTTGAATAAACAATCTAGTACTAATTGAAGTGTTACCTCCAGGTAGTTGAAATTAATTCATGACGTTGATCATAGCTTAATTCAGAGGTCAGGTATAACTGCTCCCTATAATTACATATTTTTATCTCCTCCAAGAAAAAGAAAGGAAATTAAAAAAATGACTTGTGAAATTTGTATATCTTGGTTTAATTAGCGAGAATAAAATTATTTCAGAGGACACACTCGGATATTAGTAATATACATATGGGTAAATTGCCGAAAAAAATAAGTTTAGTTAAATTTTTGTCGGACCTGCAATTTTAAAAATTAATGGTAAAAATCATGAAATTTGAATTTGCTCTAAATTATCACGGGTCGAATTTTTTGGTGAAATTGTATCTGAAATGGTTGCCAGAAAAAATGGTACGTGAACGTCACTGCCTATATTTATCAAGAAGTAACTTCCTTTTTAGTTGAAAAATCAACATTGAATTATATGTAGTATGATAATTATAAATAAATTCAAACTTGGAGATAGACCAAAATTCATGGTTTTCGGCAATTTTTCCTAGAGTACTCATAATCGTAGGCCTACTAAAATGATAAAAGTTCATGAATTAAATGATAGAATTTGCACAATTCTTTTAGTTAAGTACGAAGCCCAAATAATTAATTAATCAAAAGGCCCATTACTAATTAAACTAATTCTGGCCCAATCGATCACCTCTCTCTCTATCACTCGTTCATCTCTCACTCTCGATCTGAATCTCTCTCTCCAATTTTCCGGCGACACCGGCAAATCGCCACTGACCAACCGAACAGAAGCTACAACGAGCCGCCGGAGTCCGTATTGCTTGCATCTCAAAGTCGAATCAGCAACGGTCGACAAGAAACCGCATCGCCTCTTGCTTCAGACGCCTCTCTCCGTTCAATTTAGCCGACCGGCCAGTGCTGACTGAGGAATCCTCCTTCAGCCCTCTCTCCTAGCTAGAGAGAGCGAAATAGAGAGAGATACCGATAGAATGGAGTACAGAAGAATTAAGGATCAGGTTTGCCTCTTTCTCTTCTACTCAATTTGCTTCCATCTTGGCGATACTTACGCTGCTATCATGTTTTGCTTGCATCAAGCCATGCCAAGTCTCTCTATCTTATTCGCGATCTAGCATTGTTAATTGGATTTGCTCCAGCTGCCTATATGTCATATTTCGTTATTCAGCTTTACAATTTTCTTCGTGCTGCTCTTCTACTACTACACATACATTTGTGCGTTCGTCGCTGTTTCTCTTTACTAGCTCGAGATCAGCGCACACTGAATTGTTGAGATTCCATTACTCTAGTTTAAGCACACGCTGAATCCGCCTCATGAATCAATTTTACCCCTTGCTCACTCTTTTAAGGGATTATTAGGATAAAGACGAGGATTCAGTTCATCTTGATGTTGAGAGCTTGAGAGGGAAACCCCATTCAGGTGCCACACACCTTCATACCCCTACACTCTACTAGGCTTCCATCTGTAATCTCTCGTTTTTTTTTTGAATCGCAGGGTCTCCTAGAGCTTTAGTAGGTGGCTCTGCAGACCGTACTAAGTGGAAGCGCAAGTATGGCTGTCTTAAATTCCTTTATGCATCTTACGAGTATAGAATACCAACTACGTGAGGACGCCTTCATAGTTCATATGTTTGATTAATCACAATTAACAGGTCTATTGTGACACTAGCATTGACCGTTCTTACAAGTTCACAAGCAATTCTTATCGTTTGGTCAAAGAGGGCTGGCAAGTATGAGTACAGCGTTACAACTGCAAATTTTTTGGTGAGTTGATACTGTTTCAATTTGGTTAATCATTGTATTATTATTAAGCTATGCTCTTTTCATTTCAAATGTTTTTGCAAAGGGACTGCATCTCTTGAAGAATGTTCTGAAATTCATTATCTCTGATTAGGTAGAGAGTTTGAAATGTGCACTATCACTAGCTGCATTAGCGAGAATCTGGAGGAATGAAGGTGTTACTGATGATAACAGGTTTTGTCTCTTTGCTATTCATTTTTATACTAAATGACAAAACTATGGACTCATGGGTTGATGCACACATTTTTTAAACCTACGACTCAGGAAGGTATTAAGGGAACAATTTATTTTAAAGTAACACAACTAAGTTCTTTGCTAGACTATAGTAAATGTTCATGAATTAAAATTGCAATATTACCCATCAAAAGGTTTTAGATCCATAAATTTAGCATCCCGAAATGATTTCATGCTTGGGGTGGCATATTCTAGAATAGCTAAATTTTATGTTGAATTGATTTGGACTTCAGTAGTTCCTGTTTCCTTTTAGTTGATTCAAATTGATTCCCTGTTTCAAATCCTCCTTTAGGTTAAGTACAACATGGGATGAAGTTAGTGTATACCCCATCCCTGCAGCACTGTACCTCGTCAAGAATCTACTTCAGGTAGGCTCTCATCACTTAAATTTTCCTAGTGAATTACATATCTGTTGCATGCTGTTTCCTGAAGTTCTCTGTTTTGGCAGTATTACATCTTTGCATATGTAGATGCTCCAGGTTACCAAATATTAAAGAACTTTAATATCATCAGCACCGGTGTGCTATACCGCATCATTCTCAAGAGAAAGTAAGTTATTCCCGGAACCTTACTTTCAATGAGTTTATACTTCCAAGGTCGAAAATCTGTATTCGTAAAATTTAAAGATTTGTTGGATGTAATCATACACTAGAATTGCCATAATATTTCTTGTTATGTCTATTCAATATACAAGCCAACATTCGAATATGAAAGTAAATAAGAACACTTTTTCAGGTTAAGTGAGATTCAGTGGGCAGCTTTTGCTCTACTTTGTGCAGGGTGCACAACAGCACAACTCAATTCCAAGTAAGGGTGTTCGAATTTTCACTTGATCCTTTCCATTGAGCTATCTGGTCTAGTACCAACTTTCTTTGCCTTTAATGTAGCTGAAAATGTAATTGAGAATGTCATGTGTGAGAGAGCTAATAATCGACACTAGCCTCAACATCTCATAGTCAATGGACTGGCTGTGTATCTGTGTCCTTGTGTTTAAGCATAACTTAGAATGTTTATCATATTTGCTGTTGGCTGAGATACATACACAGATGCACACACATTTACGAATTATATTTTCTTTCCAGATTTTCTCTTTATGCTTTACCTTAGAATCCTGACCGTATTAATCCCATTGTCAAATGTCTTTCTCACCTTTGCTTTTAAATCTTTCTCACTCCTCAGTTCAGATAATGTTTTGCAGACACCTTTGCAAGGTTGGATGATGGCAATTGTAAGTTGAAACTTGAATCTCCTCTTAATATTTTTGTTCAGTATGTTAACACTGTCTGTGACGGCAATAGCAGGAAAAGTGGAACATGAAAAGCTAAACCATGATAATCTAACATTCCATTCTGAATTCCTTGGGGACAAAATAATAGTCATTTCACTTATTAAATTCAGTTGTGGATATAGAAAGAGAGAGGAAGTTATAGGCTAGTTAGTGTTGGAATATGCTGTATCCAATTTCAAACAAGCATGTTCTTCGTGTTCTCTTTTAGTTCAACAGTGGAGGTAAAATATTCCATTACAGTTTTCCTGTGTCTAGCTTCATCGACTCTTGGTTGATCATTTCAGGTGATGGCTCTTCTTAGTGGTTTTGCTGGAGTTTACACTGAGGTAATTTGGTAGTACATCTCTTTAATCTCCACTCTAGATCAGCCCTTTACTATCTTTTAAGGAAAAAGAGAGAATCATTTAGTATGTCACCCATTCTGCTGTATGATAACTTTGATGTTGGTATGTTTGTTTGTTTCTATGTGTACATGTGTGTTTTTTTCTTCTAGTAAAAACCATTGTCATCATCACCCAAATCACAAAGGATTCAAGGTCTTTATATCATTTTAGATGTTGCAAGAGATTGGAGTTGTATATTTGCTTAGAATGACATCACTTCTATAAATTATTCACCCCTTTGGAATGACCTATGACTTATCAAAGTACCCCATCTCAGTATTGTTGATTATGCTATTATGTTCGGACAATGTTTGATATTTGTTTTTGTTTTTGTTTTCTAGGCTATAATTAAAAAACGGCCTTCAAGGAACATTAATGTTCAGAACTTCTGGTTGTATGTATTTGGGATGATTTTCAATGCCATCACCATAGTCTTCCAAGATTTTGATGCTGTTGTGAACAAGTAAGGTTAACTACTCCCTAATTTGTCTACCTGTCCGACAGACATCAGCATTCAAAATTTTTTAGCACTCATCTGTTCCATAACCAATGAAATTTCTCTGGAAGGATAGATGGAACTATATTGATATAGTCTCTTAATGAATCTTGCACACTGGGTTTTCATTCATATTTAACCACATATAGTTATGTACTCTAGTAACATTCTTGACCCAGATTATTAGGTGGTCTTCTGGCTTCAGTTCTGGCATCCTAAAGATGTTTGTGCTTTTCTTCTTCTGTTGCAGGGGCTTCTTTCATGGATATTCTTTCATTACTGTTCTCATGATTCTAAACCATGCTCTTAGGTATGTATTTATGGGGATCCTTAACTATGAACATTCAAAAAGAAAATATCAGCGTACAGCTGAGATAATTGAGAAAATAATTGTTTCTCCTGTTTCCTGTAGTCGTATACCTACTTTTATTCTGTTAAACATTGTTCACGCATACCATTTCTATTAGTAGTTTATCTGCTCCAACCTTTTGTAATAATCTTGATGTTAATGCAGTGGCATTGCTGTATCAATGGTCATGAAATATGCCGACAACATCGTGAAGGTAAAGACTTGAATGTCATTTGAAGCATGAATTGTTTATCAGATTCTACTCATTATTTAATACTTTGAACCAGTGCATTGAAATGCTTTCCACATGGGTTAGTATCAAAGAGGTGAGTGTGAAATAGGCCACAGACACAAATAAGGTTCTTGAACTAGTGAGTGGAGACTTAGGGTTGGGCCCCAATATATATATGTTTGAGCACACACAAATTGTCTTAACCATAGATGGTTGTATATCTCTGACGATTGGAAAACAGTTTATGAAACATATTACGATATTATATACCTTTCAGAACCCATGGTGTCTATGAAGGAAGATACTTTAGTTATTCCTGATATATAAAATCAAAGTACACCCTATGGCATGTCTTATTCATGTGTGGTGAATCCACAATGAGTCAATTTTTGGGGGAAAAAAAAAACTCAGTTTTCATGGGTTTTTCTGCAGGTGTACGCTACATCAGTTGCAATGTTGTTGACGGCAGTCGTGTCTATATTCCTGTTTGGATTTCATCCATCCCTTGCCTTCTTTCTTGGTTCCATGTGAGTAGTGTTTTTCAATTGAAATATTGAGGCAGCTAGCATGCAACTTTGAATGAGATATAGCCTTACCAAAATTATTGTATTTTGCAGTATTGTTTCGATCTCGGTGTATTTACACTCCATCGGGAAGGTCCAGAGATAGTAGTAGTTGCAGCCTTTGGCCATATAGATGTGGTCAGTGGAAGGGCCCTTATAATGTCAACTGATTTTGGTCATCAATGGTATGGTTAATTAGACGCGGGTTGCTATATAGTATCTTCCGGAGCCTTGTCTTCCCATGCAATCTCTAACGTCATTGCTTCTATGCTCATAGATAGTAGTGTGATTCAATTATATTGGTGGTCAAATTGAATTGATTTTCTTGTGGTGTACTCTCATAGCTGTTGTATAGCAGTTTGTTCAATTTATTGGTTCCAACCATAGCAGCTGCCCTTGTATCTTATCAAGGTTGTGCTATTGTTAATCAACCTGCTAAAAAACCAGGTCACACAATGCAACTGATGAAAGGAAGAAACTGAGCAATCTTTCACCTGAATTGCAGGCACAGACAGCAATGGGTGTTAGTGATGCAACAACCAAATCCGAAAATCGCCACTTGTAAAATGTCGTGGAAACAAGTGAATTTACTATAACTCATCAGGAGGGTGGATGAGAAACCATTTGCCTTAGTAAAATAATACTACTATTATTATAGATCAATGCAGTGATACAATTGTTTTTGGATCAGTTTGGCTCTGAGTACTAAATATGGAATAAATAGCACTCTAACATGGACAGTGGTATCCAGCACTATAACGCATAGATGCTAAGGACGAATCACAACTTTCTCTTTTCTTTATGTTTTTTCCCCTCTTTTTTTTGAATGGGATATGATCATATGATCAATAACATACATACATACATACATCACTGCAAATTATTTTATTTATATCATCTCTTCTTGTTGTTTGTTGAGGTGGGGAACGATACAGCAAAGCACTTTTACACGTCTATTTCTCCATTGAGCAATTCTCTCAATCTCCAGGCAAAATCTATTGAAAAAATCGTGTACTCCACAATCTAAGTCAATAAATATATGCACATTCTCTTGATGAGTTTCATCCATAAAGATGGAAAACTCTCCATCCTACAAAAAATATGACGTCACACGAAAATATCAAAGCATGAAATTAATTAAACATAATTATGAAAAAATGAAAATGAAACCGTATTTCAAATCAAGAAAGTTGAATATACCACAAAGATGATGAGACGACCGTATACGTTTCTACTCTCTGCCATTAGCTTTGTGTTTCACTTTGTTGAACAAGAACAATACATGCTTCTTAAAGCGCTACTAATCTAGCTTGACAACTACTTCTAACATATGTGTGCTAGAAAATTACATCTTCATGAGACAAAACACTTCCAATTGTTACCTGGAGAAGTTGAGGCGTGTCGGAATAAGATTGAGCGGTCGTGATGGGGAAGAAGGACACATGAAATACTAACTCACGTTAGCAGAAAAGGCGTAGAGGAGTTAGTAATGCACGTGCCCTGCTTCTCCATCGCGCTCAACGCTCACCTTGCACAATTACTTTGATTTGTTCCTACATATAATTTACTAATTCCTTTGGGTGAGAGTGTAGTTGGGGGTGAGGAGTAGTCCCCCCCTTGTATTTATAGCAATATGTGGTGTGCTCAATATGCATGGAGAGAGGCATATTCTTTGTATATAGTTAAAACTCTTTCCTAATTTAAAATTTGGTGACTATATATGCTAAATAATTAAGGGGTTTCAGACATTGAACATGATTTGTGTAAAAAATGTGTATTAGGATAAGAACTAAGGAGTTTAATGCATGCATTGTTATAAAAATGTGAAAAGGCATTAAAAAATATTTTTATATGTGTATCTTTGTGAACTTCTACATTTCCCTTTCGTATGGAGTAAATATATTTCCTCTGTATGATGATTATCACATGTTGTGTAATAGCAAATGCATGACAAACGCTAGACGATTATTAATGGGGGAGAATTTGTGAAATTACTAGAAGTGGGGCCTTAAGTTTTACAATTTGTTTTCATTAATAAAAAAGGACCACTTTCAATCACTATAAATGAATGATGTTACAGCACTAATTACCTTTTATCATTGCAGACTTGACATATGAACTGATTAAAAGTGGGAGTATTAGTAATTAAAAGTAGGAGAGATTATGTTGTTAATCCGAGGGAAATAAGTATTAATGTGTGTGTGTGTAATATGATGATGATATAGTAGGAATAACAAATTTTTTCATGCTATTTCCACTGAAATAAACAATTAGTTATGACCATTTTTTTTTATTGTTCCCTCCTTTTTTTCTTTCTTACTAAAAATTGCTAGAAATTATAATCTTGGTCTTTTTCTTTCAATGTTTTTTTAAATGGTCTTTGAACATGTTTTAATCTTAATTTTGCAATTTTTATTTTAGGTATAAAAAGTAAGTTGTTGAGTTGAATTAAATATTTGAATGACTATTGTAAATTAATGTAATGATTTCCATTATTTATTTATTTATTCCCATATTAATTTTTTTGAATAAATTAACATCTTTATATAAAAAATATGGAGTACTAGTTAAAAACATGTGCGTGTATTGCGTGTATGTACGTGAAAATGTGGTTGGGATTCTTTCACAGTTTTAAATGTTTTAATTCAGAATAATTTTCGACTAGAATTTCTTCGAAAAATATGATAGATTTATCCATTTATTACATACTATATATTTAAATTCAGTACATTCTCACTTACCAATTTCATTATAATTAAATAAATCTTGGCGTTTATTTTTTAAATATATGAATACGACCTAATCGAACGAATAAAATAGCACATAGTGGAAATGAGGGGCTGAGATGTTGATAGGCACTTTGTTAGACTATGAATGGAAAAGAAAAAAAGTTGACATTGTTATGTAGCTCTCTCGAAGATTTCTCAAAAATCACAACCAAAAAGACCATACTTGAATACAAAAATATCACAACCTAAAATGTAAAATAAAAAGAATCTAACTTAAATACTCAGTACCACGTCACATCTCTTATTAGTCATTTTAGGATTAAACCTCATTATACTTTAATTGATACGTATCAAATACACAGCAACGAATGAGACTGTATCAAACCATTATACGAAGGACGATATGACCCCACAATCACAAGACCTAGCAGATGACGTCCCAAACCCCACAGCAACCATCAAGCCCGCAAGGCCGCCCTAGGTGTCGAGTCACACCTCCAAAATGCTACAAGGATTTCTTATGAATACCCACTCATGTTATCTTCCATTATCAACTCCAATTGGGAGTTGGTTATCACTTATCAACTCATTTTTTGATATTTTTTTAGGTTATTTCCCTATTAGAATTAGAATCGAACCACATCAGATTTAGAGCTAATTAGTATAAATAGAGTCTCTATTTCTTTTATAATTCAAGAAAAAACCCTAACCTATTTTTTCCTTTCTCTTATCAAGTGTCGCCTCCTTGGCGCACATCTCCCTTCGTCAACTTGTACGTTGGCAATATCGGACGAATCCCGCGTAGAGGGATGGATTGGAACCTCACTAGGATTTGATTGGTCTCATGTTCACGTATCAGATCTCGCACCATTCGTTGACACGTTAATCAAATTAACCGGTCTATCAAATTTGAGCATCTAGCTAGTGCATGTGCAGGTCCATCTACCTCTTCAGTCTTCACTATAGATTCCACCAAAAGCTACGAGTAAAGAAACAAAAAAGAAAGACAACACATGTAATGCCCAAAGCATTTTGGAATCTTGTAACAAAAATGTATACTAGCAATGCTATACCGGAAAAATCCAAGGGTAAATTGTAGGGGAAAACTCTTTCTTCATCATTCATGCTTCAAAACTCTACTTAATTATTGCCCTTTTGACAACTGACAACTAGCTACCTTCTTTCTTTATCTTTATTTTTATTTTTATTTTTATTTTTTTCATTTTCACTTCATCTTTAACTAATTTTCTCTAAAAATATTTGATTGTCAATTTTAACCATTTAGATATTAAATTGCACAAAGTTTAACTTTACCAAGAAGGATTGTGAAAATCTCGATTAGCCAATAATAAAAAATAATTTTGACGACTATAATCTAATCTGCGGAAAAGGTAAGTATTTATATATAAAAAATATTAGTGGTGGAGTATTACACATTTTGCAAACACGTTTTTAAGCCGTTTGGAAAGTAAAAAAAGCCCATCAAACATATTTCAACCTAATCTGCACCACTAAGTAATTTAATATGGTTAAATTTGATAAACAGTGTTTACATAGTGCTCCTATCTTAATCTACACTATTTAGTCTTGTTTTAATCTGATTGAGAAAATGACTAGAATTTAACTGATTATAATCCATAGAATAAATTAAGTTAAAAAGGTGCTAATATAATAATGTTGCTGCTTCTAGAGATGTCATTTTCAAAATATAGTTGACATCAGAAAAAAATCTAAAGAGCCAATGCATTATCAAAATTAATTATCACGTGCGAGCTATATATATAGTTAATTTTGATTATTTTATGGGAATGGTGTTATATATTGGTAAATTAAAATAAAGATGAATTCATGGTTGAAACATTACGAATTTGAATCTCCAATTTTATACATTGTGGTAAAAAAATGTTGCAAGAAGAAATAACAAGTGGAATTAGTGGTTAATGAGGTGTTAAACCAATTAATAATCAGACATTAATTGTAGGAATTAATGGGCATATCTTCACCAAATCAAAGATTAAAGATAAAATAAAGGGAGGCAGATGTTGGTGGGATGATACATAATTGATGGGGATGTAAGTGAAAATTATGGGCCTACTAAATATTCATGATTTTGTAATCTACAAGGTTTAATTAATTAACTTTAACTTTTTGTTTTGACTGGACAATAATTGTGCTTGTAACGTGACATCCATTGATGCAGCATTTGACCTATATGTGGTTTGGGAAATAACTTTTAAAGAAAAATAGTCCTTAGGTTGGTTCATTTTGAGCTTCAATTTTTTCAAACAAAATTGATGAAGTTTTTTCTTAATTTTAATTTTGGGGTATACTTTGTGAAATTACAAAAATATTATTTGGATTGAACTATCTTGTTTGCCGAAAAGTAATGACTACATGATTCCAAAAATAATATTTTTGAAACCACTTTAATATATTTTCTTAGATATATAGTGGGATACACTTTTCCATGTTACGCGCAATGTTTTGCTGATTGATAGGGTCGTCATGGTGAGGTGGTTCACTTAATACTTAATAAAATGAAAATGTAGTTTAGTCTAATGAAAAAATAAAAATTATTAGGCCTACAATTAACATAGAGTTGGGCTTAATTAGAGACAACGCTTGTCATTATTGGGCCTACTCGTAATTCAAAATTGGGCCCGTTTTGTAGGGCCTATTCTTGATTCTAATTTAACAACAATGCATTTGCCTTATCTTTTTGATAAGTCATTGCATATTTGCATACATTTGTGTCCATTCAAAATTGTCGTACGATTCTCTTTTCTGATTGGTTTGGTAGATCTATTTAATTTTGAAACGATGATCCATTTTTTTACTTCTAGGCGCAAGAATTTAATCAATTATTGTTAGAGATACTAGCAACGGAAAATGAATTGGGCCTACTATTTATGTGCTCGGATTGAATGGTTTAGATTGGAAAACACCTTGTGTCATGTTGTTTGTAGAAAGTCTAGAAAGATGATTTTTGTGATTTGGTATAATTTGCCGACTGCATAATAGTATATAAATCACATCAGTTGTTTAGTGTTCACCATCATCCATGTACAGTATTGGTTTGATTTACCTGAAATATAATTAATTTGTAGGTACCACAAGCCTAAATGCTAATATCATTGTCATAACTCATAATGATTACTTAAGAATTGAAGTTGAGGATTGAGAGACTAGTGTTGCCGAATTGATCTCTAGCTGGTCCCATTACCCGATTCTCAATACTCATATCATTAAGGCATTCACAATGTCATCAAATAAATTTAGTGTTTTTAACCAATTATTGAGCACGGACAACTTGAAATCCTACACATTGAGCCATTTTTTATTTTTATTTATTTTTCATATTAACTCACAACAAATATAATAAGTACTTTCAAAAAGTGGTCACTGGGTATTTCAGTTATTTTATTAAAAATCTAATTTTTTTAGATAAATACTAATTAAAAGTTTTGTGACGAAGCGTGATTGACCAACTGGATTGATGAGGCAGACTGATCAAGCACACGAGAGCGCACAATAAGACATCGTGCAACGCGCTTTGATCATGATCTTATGACTTCGATATAAAAAGTACTCCTTTTGCCTGTGAATAAAAGACATGTTTTGATTCAACACGAGTTTTAAGTTAGTGGTATGTAGAACATGAGCGTAACTTCTATTTACTAAAAATGTAAAAAAAAAATGTAGTATATTTTATTGGTGGACGTCTCAAAATGACAAAACGTGTCTCTTATTCACGGACAGAGTGAGTACCCGTTATTGTTCATCACATCATCAATATTGTAAAATAAACCCTATGCCATGCTTAACTGTTTTTTAATGGAATGCCAATCTTAAGTGTTAAAGATTGCATAGACATAATTAACCTTCTCGCCATTTCAAAAGGCATTCCATTTTCAATTATACTAATAATTTCACATATATACAACTTCTCTTAAATAAAAGATGCAACATTTTAGTCCGCAAACGGCGAAATCTAGGATTCAACTCTCACACTTAATTTACACTTATTTTAATAAAATTTGATTAGACATATATGCATTGATCAAATGGCAAGCATGAGGCCGGGCAGCGAGCGCTCCGGCAGTTCCTGCGGGTGGCTCTGCCAAAGAGGGGCGGCGGAGCAGCTGAGCGGGCCCACATCTCTCACCGTGAGCCAAGTATTGAAGTATTCTCTAAACTGAGTGATCACCCCATCTCTCAGCGTCCAAACGTGCACCCAATACACCTCCGCCCCTTCCCACCCTTCCACGATCACGAGATCGTCCACGATGTCGATGTTCCGAGGCTCAAACTCGAAGTCCCCCGGCAAGGACTCTCCGGTGAGCTTTTTCATCATGTAATGGCACTTCTGCGGCCCGTGGAACCACCACTCCAGGTCCCCGGCAATATTGAGGCCCGGGATTTCTCCTGCGCCGCCGCTGGATACGGCCTTGTAGAGGCGGCGGACGTCGGCGATGGCAGACTCAGTTTTGGATTCCATTGGTTTGAGGAGTGATGATGGAATTATATATTTCGATGGTTTGGTTTAATATTGTTGATTCTATTGCATGGTGTGTTATGTATTTATAGTAGTAATATGGTGGCCCACTGCAAATAATTGCTTTATTTTAATTTGAGATGACTATAGGTGTATAGATTAATTAGATCAACTTTTCCTAATCGTTTTAAATGCATGTGCTAATGATATATTAAATGATTTCGGATTGATGGCATGCTTGTGTTTTAAATATAATAGAGTAAGAGAAAAAAAAAACTATAAAGTAAGTAAGAATCTACAAATACATGTGTACAATCATATACTCTTATATAAAAATTTGCATAATCCGACATGCCAAAATGTTAACACATTATAATAAAAAGTTTTTGAAATTTCTTTTTTACACACTTGAAGTGCGTATATAAAATTGAGAAACATGTATGCTAGCTTGTTGATAAACAAATCATCACAGATTCACAGTGTTTTTAATTTTGGAACATCGGCCTTGAAATTACAAGACAAACAAGTTAAACAACTTGCATATAGTAAGGCCAAAATCTATTTATTATTTTGATAAAATATTAGTTTAGTTCGCACCGGACCAGATGATAACAATATACATAGTCGGATATCCTGATATTCATATATTAAATTCCCTGCTAAATATGCATGTAATGTCACATTTATTCTTCTCTTTCTAGACGATTCAACCGATAATAGATAAAATTCATTTTTTTTCTTTAATTTTTGTCTGTTATTCTAAGCCAAGCAAACACTAGTTTAGTGGTACTAGTATCTAATAGTTAGGATAATTGTAGTTTAAATTACTCATTCCGTCCTTTATAATTTATCACAATTAAATTCGATATGGCTTTTAAGAAATGCAATAGAATGTGCGTTGAAAAAGTAAATGGTATATGAGTTTTACTTTTATATATTAGTTTTATAATAAAATATGAGTGGAAATGAGTTTGTGGAATGTGGGATTCACTGCCAAAAATGTAAAAGTGAAAGGTTACAAATTTTGAGAACGACTGAAAATGGAAATAAGTGATAAATTTTCAGGAACCGAGAAAGTGTAATTTTTTGTTAACTTTTAGTCAGCTTCACAGCTTTTAAATTTAAAATATAAAATAATAATTTTATTACTATTATATTTATTAGTTGTTCGACAATAATTCATAAACTAGTATGATAAAATAAAGGGATATTGGCACCTAGTATCATGAAACTTTAAAAAAGTTAGATTTTTTCCACGAACTTTGAAATTGGCAAATAATATCATAAACTTTATCCCGGGTTTGTTATTTTCCACCAATGAAAAAATTTCGGCTATATTAATAGATTGAAAAACAAATTTGGAGGGTGTGCTTCAAGAAAAACTATTCTCCAAGATTGAAAATCTTGAAACTCTCGAAATTGTTGTCGAGAAATTACGAAAAAAATGATATTATTTGCCGGAATTTTTTCATTGGTGGGAAATAACAAACTCGGAGTAAAGTTCGTGATATTATTTGTCAATTTCAAAGTTCATGGAAAAAACCCAACTTTTTGAAAGTTCCATGATATTAGGTGTCAATATCCCTGAAATATAATATAATGTAACTACAAAACGACATCACATAGGACAGAATGGTACTCTCTCCGTTCCTTGTTAATTGAGACGTTTCTTTTCGGCACGGAGTTTAAATAGTGTGTTAAGTAGATAGTGAATAAAGTAAGAGATATTATTATTTTTTGCCAAAAATATAGAAATGATTCAATTAACTTGGAACTTCCCAACATAATAAAATGACTCTATTAACATGGAACGAAAGGAGTATGATTCTATTTAAGTGTTGATCGAAATGTCACCGAATTATTTAAACGATGTGGTTATGTGTTAGAGTAATTTTACTTTGATTAACATTAGACAATTGTAATAAAAATAAATTTTAATTTTATATTATAATTTCAAAAATTATGATATTGATCAATATAAACAAAAAAGTTAAGTATAAATTGAATAACACTCCTTCAATGCATAAAATTGTGATTTAAAAATATATTCATAACAAAAAAATATTTAGTGGGAGTAATCTTTTGGAAGTTCAGACTTTAAATAATTGAAGATTTATGATTAATGATTTCCCCTTGACTTTGGGAGTACTCGTCGAAATTGACATTTTGCACATTACAAACCAAATTTTATTAGTAGTATTAGTATTTATTTTGAATTGGTCTAAAAAATCAGACCATCAAATCTTAAATTTATTATTTTATTCTTTAAAAAATGATCAATATAGTGTCATGACATTAAACTAATTGAAGTCATTATGATGAAGTATATGAATTGAAGTTGTCAACTATCATTAGATGAGTTGGCATTATACGAATTGAAGTCACTAATCATAAGAAATAATTAATACAGTCACAGATACATGGATTGCCCAACTTTTTGCAATAAGCATAATCTCAAAAGATAATAATACCAAACTAATTAATCAAATAAAAAAATCACCTCCTCCAGCCTCAAAGAGAAAGGACAATTATTAATGATTTAATATTATCTACCACTCAAAAAAATGAATGGAGGCCCAACTGCATTTATGAACACCAGTTGGATCCAAGCCTGCCACTCGTGCACACGATTTTGACATTTTCCAACCCTATATATTATCCCCACACCTATTTGTTGGACCATTATACTAACAAGTATTTCGAGTAATTAATTGCGTTACAATGAATTTCGAATTTTGGGGTTGCAATCAAATACTCTGGTCGGGATTCTCTATATTCAATTCATTAAGGTGCCAATTGCTGATGAACTGGTAACGATATGGAATCAATAACTTTTTAGAAACATACTAATGCTTATAAGTGGAAAAAATTGAGTCGATGTCCATGTATATCACTCTTAATTATAAATAATTTAAATTGACACATAGAGATATAAATAAAATTACATTATGATCAGTCCACGTAATTTGCCTGGAATATGATAGGTTGGACCAATAGATGGACTATATAGGTGCAACTATTGCATATTCTTTTTGTCTTGTTTGACAACTAATTCAACACTTCAACGATGATTATAATAAAATGAATAACTATACACATAAGATGAAACTATCTCACCAATTTATAATATATACACATACATTAGTTTTTATTATTATTAATAGATAAAACGAATCAAAAAAATCATGGAATAAATTACGATCTTTATAAATTACTTAAAATCCTCACATTGTCACAATTTTTAGTTTATGATTTAATAAAACTTCAAAAATGGATGGAAATAAAATTATTTTCTGTCCAATCCATACCCAACCCAACCGGGCCCACCCCGGCGCGATTCACTCACGTGTCTCACTGGTCCTGGGTCGGACTAGGCTGGGTTGTGCCAGACCCAGCTACTTGACAAGTATAGTTGGGATGCTTTTGATAATTGAATAGGGGTTTGCAAAGGCAGCGCCATGATGGACTCAAGTCCGAGAATTTTGGCTCGAGCATTAACCACTCTATCTCTTGGCCAACACACACTATGTCCGGTGTTCTTTTATTGCGAGGAGTCTACAAATGTAGGAAGTGAACGTGTGGTACATAATTTGTGGGACAGAGATTCATGTGTTTCTCTAAATCATTTCAATTTACTTGTTGCTGTATTGACAGCTGCTCTCTCTGGCTGTTTGACTGTTGAAATTGCTACTCCATACCTAACATTGAAGTATTAATTATTCCATTCTTTATTATCCATATTATGACATGCTATAGATTGAGACATTGCTACAAATTCATTTATGTCAATTTTTTGTTTTGTTAGGTGGTTTTGTGGTCGCTGTTGATGATAGATAGACTTGAAACTATGCATGTATCTGATGAACTTTTATTTATCTTTCATTATGTTACATTTCATTTCATGTTTTTATATATTGTAGGGCTGTTGTTTATATCTTTCCATTTAATTGTATGAAGATTAAAAACTATTTATGGGCTATGAATTGGATGGCTTTTATTGGCGCCCATTTGAAAATTTATAAAGCCCAGAAAAATATTGGGCAAAAGCCCATATACCTAGAAAAATAGGGAGTACTAGTATATTGGACTCTGAAACATGGATGCTATTGATTTTATGAAATATACCCAAATAAATTGTCTATTCTTTAAGACCTTCCTTAGCTGTAGTTGATTGCAAAAAGAATTTTTTTTGTGAGATCTACACATATGAATCCAGAATTCCAGATATAATATAAAGGGAGCAATCTGAGATTTACACACGTAGCTTCTTTATGTTTAATTTATTGTTCAACTAGATTGAAAGCATGAAAATTATATAGTGCTTGAACAAATGAAGAGAAGAAATAGAAGCAAAATTTGGAATCTTGATTAGTGCAATAGAGAAATCTCATGATATATTTTGCATGATATCTAAAAAGAACATTGTATAATGTTATTTAATCAATATTATGATCATTTAATTGTCGAACATGGTGCATGGGATACTTCAAATTCCATCAATATTATCATAAGTCATAACCGTCATTAATCTTGAACAACTAAAACTAATGGCCTAGGATTAATAACCTACATGTGCTTAATCACTACTTACACTAAACTATACCACAAAAGAATAAATGAGCTGCACATGATGCTAAAAGCTTCCAATAAAATCAAATATATTAAATGAGCTTGCAGCCAACTCTGCCTAATATGATTAAGAGCAACCGTGACATTTTGGTGTTTTAATGAAGATTAGTAATTATAAGTTTTTTGTTTAAGATTAATATAAATTGAGCTTGTTAATATAAGGGCTTGATGCACATTCGAACTTCACATTAGTATGATATTGTCTGATTTAGGCTAATTCTTATAATTTTATTTTTGGGATACTTCCTAAAAGCCCACATACTAAAATATGAGTTCACTATACCTCAAATGTTTGAATCCAAAATGTTTAAATGAGATTAAGAAGTCAAAATGAATAGGGTAAACAGGTACTAGAATCTGAAAGAATTACAGAGAAACAAAGAGGCTGAATTAGTGAAATTCGTTTGAAAAACAATTTGGTTAATTTAATACTACTCCACTGTATATTAACACCACAATTATTAATTTTTCTTATACGTTTTATAAATCTTGGCACTAAAAATATGTTCATAACCAATTGAGTGTCTTAAAAATGTTATTATACCTTCTTAAAAAGAGGAAAATGTGTATTGAGAATGTATATTTCTCATTTACCTTCTCAAAAAGGTTATATTATACTTTTCTTAAAAAGTAATGAACTCCAAGAAAAGAAGGTAAATTAAAAGGGCAACAAAAATTATTACTCCTAACTTTTTACCTTTCTAAAAAGAGATAAAAATATATTCTCTAAATGAAAGAAGGTATAATACCTATTCCAATATTATTTCCATTGAATCATGAAATTTTTCATATGAAAAAGAGGTAAATATAATAGCTATTTCCATTAAAATGGCGATGACATCTAAAAAGGTTTACATGGACTGTATTCATCTTTTTTCTTAAAACTATGTCGTCCTAACTTATTTTCATATCCAATTAGTTTATACAGCAATAACTTTTTGTAACTAAAAATTCATTTTAATTTGATCTAAAATAGTTGATGGGGTTTATAAATGAAACACGCGAAAAATCGCGTTATTATATGCAATGATCCCAAAATTAAATTAAAATTTACTAAGTCGATTCACATGTTCAAATGCCAAATTTGGGGTAAAATTTTACTAGTACTTATGAAATGAAATCTAGATATTTTTCAATTATTCTACACTCAATTCGCCTTTAATTAATCCTCGCCCCTAGATAGAAGTGACAACTTTTTCCTAACTTTGTAAAAACTTTTTGATAAACACATGCCTGTGCCAACCATTTATTTCATCCATTATTACCGAAATCGAATAAAACAAACACTTAATTACAAATAAAAAAACAGATAAGAAAAATCAATAAAGAAAAAGTAGAAAAATTCCAAAATAAAAAAGTATAGTTTCTTGTCTGCTATTTAGCATTAGTCAAACAAAAGTCCGCTCCTCATTTGCAAAATTGATGAGTTAAAATTCCGTTGGATTTGATTCCTCGGCGACGGAACTGCAGAAATGCCGATGAATCGCTACGAGATTCGGGACGAGTACAGCTTGGCCGATCCGGAGCTGTATCGAGCCGCCGACAAGGATGATCCCGAGGCCTTGCTTGAAGGCGTCGCCATGGCTGGCATGGTCGGCGTCCTTCGCCAGCTCGGAGACCTAGCCGAGTGAGTTTTCAATCTTCGATTTGAGTTCGTGCTATGCAGTTTTGCTGTTTTTTTTTTCGTGTTTTGGGTGGAAATTTGAGGAATTAGGTGTTGTGTAGAGGTAATGATGAGCTCGGAGGTGTTGGTCTCTGTTGCTTGATTTGTTCTTCAGCTACTGTAGTATCCATTTCTTTATGCAGAATGTGATTACTGTTTAGCTTCTGCTGTTTTTTCCCGTTGGTGTTGGTTGTTAATACTGTTCTTATCTTCACTTGAATTTCGGTTTTCTGTTGAAATTTAGGGATTTAGGGTTTCTGTGTGTTTTTGTACAGTTGGCAGATTGGCTACCCGGCTTCTTTGTTAAGTTGAATGCTGCTAGTTTTATGGTTCATATATTTGTTTTGTTTATCTTAGTTCAATTCGTGGTTTGAATTAGTCTGTGGAATTTCAATAGCTTTGTTGATGAGAAGACTTGGAACCGAAAATCCTTATTATGGTTACATTCTTGGTCCGTGGTACATGTTTTTACTTAGCAATTGATAAGTTGATAACTTTAATTGGAGTTTTTTTTGTTATGATCTTCTAATTTTGGAGAATTTTATACCTCTAGTTAGAATGTACTATAGTATTTTCATGCTCGCATGATACCAGACAACAATCTCAGAACTGAGGGGGCATTTGAGTTGGAAATGATCATGTATGTCATGGTTTTTGTAGACTCGGGTTTTGTTCTCTGCACCAGAAGGTGAAGCAATAAAGCTTCATTTTTTTACATGTGATCAATGGCCTATGTGCCTACAAGTTTGTCATTCAAGTTATGAAAAGTCTTAGCCCATTGAACATTAGCTAATTGCAATAGAGTTCCCTCTTTCCTTCTTTGTCCCTTTAACTAAAAATGTCGGCTTTCATCCGTCGAAACAATTGATCTTCTGGATTTTCTACTTCTTTTCCTTTTCTTGCCTGAGTTGAAGGGTGTACCGCTCAATCATTTTCTAGAAAGATCTATAAGTTACCAGGAAAAACTTCTCATAATTGTTGTGCTTATTAAAGGTTTGCAGCAGAGATTTTCCATGATCTGCATGAAGAAGTGATGGCCACTGCTGTAAGAGGGCACAGTTTAATGATACGAGTCCAACAGCTTGAGGTTGAAGTGCCTTCAGTTGAAAAGGCACTTCTTTCCCAAACTGACCTTTCCTCGGTCTTTTACAATACTGGTAGAACTTTATTTTCATTATATTGTATCTCGATATCATCCTCATTTATGCTTATAGCTGAAGAATTGTAGAACTCTAGATCCTTCATTTTGTTATGAACCGGGTTACATGGGCTTCTTAATTTATTTAACTTATACTGTTTCACAAAGCAACATCTTACAGAGGTAAACACTATGGGGTTATTCAGGGTTTTCAGGGGCTTTCTTTCTTTATGGAATCTGTCACTCTGACTCTCACACTCTCCCCCACTCTCTCTAGCATCTTCTATTTTCTATGATATAATTGTTTTTTAATTGACATATCATGTTCTAGGTGTTGATTGGCATGCTAATATACAATTGGAGCAGAATCTGGTCACGCAAGGAGATTTACCTCGTTTTGTAATGGACTCCTATGAAGAATGCAGGGGTCCTCCTCGACTATTTCTTCTAGACAAGTATGGAGTGATCCTTCATTCTTTAAGTTAGCTGAATAACATCTCTTTCAAAATAATATTCATATCATTAATAATGTTATTGATTTTTTCAATTAGGTTTGATATTGCCGGTGCTGGAGCATGTCTAAAACGCTACACTGATCCTTCATTCTTTAAACTAGAAACATCTGCAACAGCTACTGCAAATGTCCAAAGGGAAAAGAAAATCAGGAAAGCAAAGGTGCATCATTTTCACTATTTGTAGTGTGCTAGTAATAAATACTGCTGAATAACTTGAAGTTCTATTTTCTTCTAGTGCATATGGTGTTGCATGTAATGATGTTTTGGTATATTTAATCTCAAATCCTAGCCAATGACCTTATAAAGTACTACCTCCGTCCACCAATAAACGTCTCATTTTGCCAATTTCGTCCGTCCACCACTAAAAGCCAAATTATGTTTTACCAAAAAGGACCCCACGTTCCACTAACTTTATCCCACTCAAATTTCATTATAAAACTAATATATAAAAGTAGAAACCACCTTCCCTAACCTTTTCAACTCATTTTCTTTAACATTTTTTAAACCCGTGTCCGGTCAAATGTGCCCTTGTATTGGTGGATGGGGGGAGTACTTATTAGATTTTACAATATCAATGGATTACTTAAGCAAACATATTAAGATCTTTTAATTCTGACTAGAACATAGATCGGTATTGTTTTTTCCTCCTCTGGGAATATTAACTCATACTAGCACAGTAGTACTAATGATTTCGCTGCTTAAAATAGTAAATCTAGATCTGATATCTCGCAGTGATTCGTTTTTTCCTTTATCTTGAGAGTTGAGTGAGGTCTCCAGCATCTCAGATGCTTTTTTTTATAGTGCCTCTGGGCCATACTGTATTCGACATTGATTAATAATTCGCTGGTATTTAACAGAAGAAAGGACTACATGCAAGATATGGAGGAACTCCTGAAACTTTGCAAGAATCATCACATGCAAAGTAAGATGATCTTTCTTCTATCATATACTTCTCGTTTTCGATGATTATGCATATGAGTGATAAGTGACCCATGTGATTCCTAAACTTTTACAGACTCCATCAGCTTTTACTGAAGGAATGTGTTGAAAATGGTGTTAGCAAACCTGCATACCGTGCCAGATTGAAAAGGAGGCCATATGCATTCCCGTTTAGCTTAAAATCTGGGAAGAGCTACATGGAAGAATTATTAAAGAATCCGTCCCCCGAGCATAAATTGCTGGATGATCAAAATGAATCTGTACTTGAACTCAGATCAGTGAGTCCTGGTAGAGAAAGTGAAGGAAGCAAAAGTGATTCTCCATTTGCATATAAAGAGGAAATTTTTCCTAAATCATCCTCGAATCAGAGAAATGATGCTTTGAAAGATATCAAAACATATGGGGTATCATCACTTATTAATATTCTTACAGATGACATCCCGTCCATTTCTGATGAGGAGACCAGTGGAAAGGATATAGCTATGGTTGGGGAAAGCAAAATGGAAGGAAGCTCAACAGGTTACCAATCGGATGAGGTTGCCAGTGAGATAGACAATTTCGTGGATGCACCTTCAACCATGGAATCAGAAATGGATACGGACTCTGAGTTGAAGGTGAAGAATAAATTTGCCTCATATAGGAAAAATCAACCACAGGCTTCTCTTAAAAATGAAGCACGTTCCCATTCTTTGTCATTAGATTCGCAATCCACTGGAGACTTCTCAATATCCGATGAGGGGAACAATTCATACAAAAAGGAAATATCTAGCTTCTTATCTTCAGACTCTCCAAGAACCTCCGCTGAAAACCCTCAAATAGAAAAATTATCTGCTGATGGATTTCCATCTGCTGATATTCCTGAATTTGTTATAGTTAATTCATCATCCATTGAGAGAACTCCGCAACATTCTCCTGCCGACAATGCTTCAAAACCTGTGCATTCTAATAATACATTATGTGTCAATGACTCAGCCCCTGAGAACAGGCCTGACTTTGAGCAGCCTACTTGTAGTTCAAGCAGCAGTTCCAAATCAGGTCCTACTTTACCTCATTATGATTCAAGAACAGTTGCAGTAGAAGGAACTTTAAGAGGAGCTACGTCAGATGAAACATTCTCAAACTCGGATGAAAATGAAGAAAAGAGAGACCTGATTGATTCTCAATGTTCTCCCAGTGCTTCTCATTTCAAGTCACTGAAAGATGATTCTCAGAGGCCCTCTTCTGGAGAACATCTTCGTGGTGAGATACCTTGGAGGTCACCCTATGCTGCTATTAGTCATCATACCTCTGATAGTTTAGATGCTATATCTGCTCATTCGGTGCGTGAAGATGACTCTGATCAGAAGGATCTTAATCAGTTTCAGAATATACCTTTCACCGTGAACACTGCTGATAATATTTATGAACACAGAATTGATACTGAAGTGATCTTATCAAAGGAGAACCCAATTCCAGGTAAATTGGACAAAAAGGTCGCGAAGTTGACTGATAACTTTGCAAATGATTACATTGAAATAGCGCATAACGGAGACAATGTCGCGTCAGAAGTTTCTGAAGGAGACGAAAGAGATCTAAGTGGCGATTGTTATCATGAAGATCCAAGTGTTGTTTCTGAAACTTTGGACTCTGAGGAGCATTGCTCTAATCAGATCAGCACAGGGACTTTGACTTTGCCTGGTATTGGTCAAACTCCTATTTTGTTGGAGGAAGGTCTTGTTACTCATGAAGGACCAACAGCAATAAATGGAACTTCTAAACTTGGATTCCCCAAAACTTCAGAAGTTATAGGTTTGCAGATAGGGATAACAGATGATGCCAACCCCAGCGGTCTTTCAGCTCCAGAATATTCATTTTGTATGCCGGAGAAACTTGAAGATTCTTCAGAGATATCTTACACCACAGAAAGGGATGGTATCAACCCGGACAGTGGCATTGCTGAAGTAGAACATTCTGAAATTTCTAGCTCCGCATGTTTGCAATTACCGAATCAAATGACTGAGTCATTAGATGAGTTAGATCCAAGTACAGATCAATCTGAGAATGCTAGGATGGCTTGCTCTACACCTGCAGTTTCTGACAATACTATCTTGGAGAATGTCAGTTCACCCTCAGGCCTTAATATATTGGTGGAAGAGCATGTTCCTTGCTTTCAGGATCTGGGTGTACTTGAGGATCATGCAACCAGTCTCTCTGGATTGAATAGGGAATCTGTGGAGAAGGAAGAAGGGAGTGATATTTCAGGAAGTCGTAGCGATTTAGTGGAGGATGTGAATGACAGAGAAGCTGCTGCACTAGATTTTGTTGCAGTCTGTGAAACGAAGCATGATGATCTGGGTCTGGGTATACTTGAGAATCATGCAACCAGTCTCTCTGGATTGAATAGGGAATCGGAGGTGGAGGAGGAAGCAGGGAGTGATATTTCAGGAAGTCGTAGCGAATTAGTGGAGGAAGTGGATGACAGAGAAGCTGCTGCACTAGATTTTGTTGCCGTCTGTGAAACGAAGCATGATGATCATCTCAAACCGGAAGTATCGCATACTGATTTTGGTTCATGTCTTGATTCTGAGGGGGTTGATATGGTTAATGCATCACAAATTCTGACTCCTATGGAGCAAAGTGTCCTAGATACAGAAGATGATTCTTTCCATCAAGGGGGTCTAGAGAATATCGTCTCGGATGTTGACTCATTACACATTGCTTCTGTGGCTGAAGAATCGGTCTTGGCAGAAAATATTGAATTACATTCTGCCGCTATTGAAGATGCTTTGCCTAATTCTGTTGAAATTATAAGTTCAGAGTTGTCATCTGCATTTCCTACAACTCAACTGCAGATGTTGGATCCTTATAATGACAAAGGATTTGACAATTTGGCCTCATCATTTCCACCTCCTGACTATTCACCTTCAGTGCCGGCGCTTCCAGGTCTACAAAACGATGGCACTGATGCTTCTGTTTATCCCAAGGATCCATCGGGGTTAACATTCCCCCTTGGTAATTCCCCCCCTGAAACTAATCAGATGAACCTGCACCAGTCACCTTCTTTGCCACCTCTCCCTCCACTTCAGTGGAGGATAGGCAAGCCTCAGCATGCCTCGTCTACTACAGAGGTAGAGAAAATGGAAATCAAGGAAATATTTCCAGAAGCAATCTTTCCTCCTGAGATATCCACAGGAAATGTTAGTTCCATGCCTGAACACTTGAAAGAATCTCGAATTCAGAAGATGGTTGGCCTCCCAAAAAAAATAGAAAACGAGCAGGACCAGGTGCAGCTACAGCCACAGCCACAGCAGCAACTTTTGAATCCTACAGTGGAGAAAGAGGTCCAATCACCAGCTGAAGAAGTTCAAGTTGCTGAAGGGAGTCAAATGGTAATATTGCCTATTCAAATAGGTATGCCTCAGCATGCCTCGTCTACTACAGAGGTAGAGAAAATGGAAATCAAGGATGTATTTCCAGAAGCAACCTCCACTGGAAATGTTAGTTCCGTGCCTGGACATATGAAAGAATCTCCAGTTCAGAAGATGGTTGGCCTCCCACAAAAAATAGAAAATGAGCAGGACCAGGTACAGCTACAGCCACAGCAACAACTTTTGAGTCCTACAATGGACAAAGAGGTCCCATCACCAGCTGAAGAAGATGAAGTTGAAGTTGCTGAAGGGAGTCAAATGGTAAAATTGCCTATTCAAATAGTCCCACAGTCCATTTTAAAAGAAGAGGGTGATAACATGGATCAGGCAGTTCACCCACCACCAGAAGTAGAAACACCGCAGCAAAAGCAGCAGCTTCATCTTGTATTACCCATTCAGGATTGTGTAGTTCCTTCACCAGCTGTGGAAGATGGAGTTGCTAAAGGGTATCGAACAATCAAACTTCCTCGAACTTGCAACCCTGTTATTGGTTCTGTTGCTGCTCTTGATAAGAGTAGAGTAAGTATCCTTAGTTCCTTTGATTGAAATCACAATTAATTTTCCACAGTCTTAAGTTATTCTTGTTGCAACTTATTTGCAGCTGCGGAAGGTTACTGAACAAATCGGACCTCAGAAACAAAAGCAAGAAGCTGCAACTTATTTGCAGCTGCGGAAGGTTACTGAACAAATCGGACCTCGGAAACAAAAGCAAGAAGCTGCAACTTATTTGCAGCTGCGGAAGGTTACTGAACAAGTCGGACCTCAGAAACAAAAGCAAGAAGGAAGAGATGCTCTCCTGGATCAAATAAGAGCCAAGGTACGATTGAACAGATTTGATTATGCTACGCAAACTTTACAGCTGTTTATGGTGAACGCTCACATCCACCTTTGTTGGTCAGTCCTTCAACCTGAAACCTGCTGCAACAACAAAGCCTAGTAGCATTCCGGGACCTAACACCAATCTTAAAGTTGCTGCAATTCTGGAGAAAGCAAATGCAATTCGCCAGGTCTCATTCTCTTTTCCTCAGATACCCTATTGTCCTAGTTTTACGCTGTTCATAGTTATTAACAGAAGCGATCAAATGCTATAGGCCTTGGCTGGTAGTGATGAAGATGATGAAGATAATTGGAGTGATTCATGAATCTTGCCTGCTAGTTTATTCCAAAATGTCTTCCTTCCTCATCCACCACTATCTCTTCAAGTTTCCACCAGCTATGGATGTTTCCGGGCAAGAGTCAAGTCTGTGTAAATATGTTCGACACACGGATAAAACAGAAGCGCTGCGAGCACTATCTGGTTTGGTTGCTGTGTGTGTATGTTGGAGGATGAGTAGTGTAACAAATTTTTTTCAACTGTACAAAGCATGTCCTTTTCGATTTTGTCTTGGTGAATACTTGCTCGAATAGATATGTAGAAGATACATCATTAGTTGAAATTACTAATTATTTGTATCTCACTCTTGTGTCAAAATTATTGATATGCGAGTCATACTATATATTACTCCAATATTATTATAAAACATGAGCGAAATGAGTTATGGAATATGAGGTCTAGTAAAAGTAAAATGAGATTCTATTGGTGGAGGATCAAAATGGCTAAAAGGACTCTCATTGCTAGCAAATGGAGTATGTAATAAAGCGCATGTTATTTGTTACTTAGACCATCTCTAAGGGTACATTAAAATCTAAAATAAAACAGATAATTAGCTCTAATGCTATTTAAAAACCAATTTCATTTTTGATTTCTAAGTAAAAATACTTATCTTTAAGTTTATACTAAATCAAAATTATTTTTTTTTTCAAATTTTATGAGTAAAAAGACATAATGTAGCAAATATTTTTTTAAGTTTGAGTTTAGTACAAATAGTCGGAGTCAAATCTTATTTGATGTATACTAAAATAGTTTGAGTTTAATGTAAATGCTGGATATGCTATTAATTTGGAGAGTGTCACGATTTGATCTCGAGTAACCGAACACTCTGACAATAAAAAAATCAGCCGAGACTTTTTTGTTAACTGTTAAAAAGTTTTAACGTTGAAGAAGTTTATGGGCTGGAAAAGATCTGTATGGGCTTTTATTTGGAGCACACTTACATTGAGAGCCCATAGTTAACACGACTTATAAATTCTCTCCCGCCAAAGAAGAAAAAAAAAAAGAGAGAATTAAGTAAATTGGAAAATCATCTTGGCAGTGGAGCGGAAGGCGGCGGCAGCTGAACGACTGCAAGAGCGAAAATTCCGACGATTCGAAGGGGAAGAAGCCGGAGATGGAGGCTGGACAGGCGGCGGATCAGCGAGGGCTTCCGCTGTCAGAGGTGGTTAACGACTGCGTACACCGCTGGTTCCAAGACACGCTCAAGGAGGCCAAAACTGGCGATATCAATATGCAGGTGCTCGTCGGCCAGATGTATAATTGTGGCTATGGCATCTCCAAAGACGCTAACAAGGTATTACTTGCTAAAGCTTGCTCAATTTAAGATGCTTGATTTCCAATTGCGTTTGGTTTTAGGGATTTTGTTTAATTGTCAACTTCTGCCAATTTAGGGGAAGATTTGGATACGTAGGGCTTCCAGAGTCAGGTCTTCGGTCTGGAAAGTTTGCAATAAACGACCCGGTTAGCTTTATTTTTTTTTATGTTTTTAATTAATATTTTTAATTAATTGAAATTGAGTGTTTGGACTTAGGAGTTGTGGAACTTGTTATCCTTACAGGTTATACTGCGAGTGATTCAGATTCTGATTCAGAGTCAGGTTCAGATACAGATTAATTGGTGGGTGATTCTTGATCCAGCCAGCTATGTGCTTTGTTAATCAACTTGAAGGTGAGTTGCTGTTCTATTTAATGGAGCTTGATTCCAATTTTAATTTAAACTGTAACTTTGTTTCTGTGATTTTTATCATTTTCTTATGTGGCTTCTGTTTGTACTGGACTGGACCTCTTATTTATAGCTTCTTGTTAAATGATTATCCTTGTGCTGGTTCTACTTACTTTTGTTTATGTGCTTTTTCTTATTAAAATGGCAGTCATTTAGTCTTATTTCCAATGGCATATCATTTAGATTTTAGGTCTTGGATATAAATAGCATCATTGTGGCGTTTGATGTTTTGTGCTTACTTGTAAGCCACTAGGTTGTTGCTCGACACTGTCATTTTGTTAAACTTCAAACCAGGGAACGACTTGTAAGCCCAGTGCCACAGGCAAAATAAATGAGAGTCAATAACTAATTATAGGATGTAACTGCAGCTTCACACTCCAATCGTATTTGAAGAAAGTTGTTTGTGGATTGATAGAGCAGCATATCACACTCCAATCATATTTGATGTGTGATTCCCAATCTGAATTAGTTGTAGTGACTCATGAATGCTGCCACTGGATTGTTAGTTATGTCTTGCAATTAAGCACCTGCTCCATCCAAGCTGAAATTACGATTAAGCTTATGGAGTGCAAGGCACAAAGAGAATATCTTTGAATAAGAACTGGACCGGATGTAAATTGACTTGAAACACTGAAACAAACGAAAGAAACAATCCTCCAAAAAGGCAAAACTATACAATTGATATTTTTCTGATCCATTCCTCAAAACCTACATAGTATATATAGGAGTTTCCAATATAAAAATCCCACCAAACTTGCACCCAATTGATTCAAATCAAGTCTAATTATTCAAATCCCTCCATATCCTACTTACTTAAAATAGGGAAATATAATTCATAGTCAGCACTTGTGGTTGAATTTATTCCTATATATTTGCTGCTGAATTTATTTCCTCATATATTCAAATCATTTTACTTCAAATCTTCTTTATTCTATGCATGGGGATTGATATCATAAGCACCTACACTGGATTGTGTAGAAAAAAGGTAAACGTTTTTCATTGTATACGTCAATCTTCAGAGAGAAGATTTATTGGATAACTCAAGAATTGAATGAATTAAGAGGTAATCCTTGGGGTGTATAAATTAATTAATTGCTGGTTACAGTAAACTTGAGTTGAAAAACCTGTTGCCCTTAAAGTATCCAATTCAAGGTTGTGGAATTCTTCAGCCACCATTCAAATAATGTATATTGGAGGCATATATGCTAGCTGCCATAACATAATATGGGCATATTAGATTTTAGGGAAATAATTTAGACACTTGTCTCCTATTTAATATTTTTAATGGTTGAGAGTAAGACGAGGGCATTTAGATTTTAGTGAAATTACTTTCTGGATGCATCTACCTACACCCATGCAGTATCTCCATACACACACCAATTGATCTTTTATGAGGGGCCTTTTCAATACACTCCTAACATCCCCAAACTGTCCTCAACTCATAAGCGATAAGAATCATCTAAATTCTCTTGTTCTTTGTTTATTTTAAGCTCCACTTGGACTAGTTATGACTTATGAGTTAGGCTATTTCTGAAGTGTATGTATTAGGTAATACTCCCTCTGGTCCCTCATAGTTGAGTCATTTTGCCATTTTTGAAAGTTCCCTCATATTTGAGTTATTTTTATTTATAGTAACACTTAATTCTCACTCTTACTTTACTCTCTCTTACTTTATTCTCTTTACTTTATTCACTCTACGTTTTTTTCTCTCTTACTTTTTTATCTATCTATTTAACACACTAAACATCCCTTTCTTAAACTCTGTGCCGAAAAATTCAGCCTCAACTATGAGGGAACGGAGGGAGTATTTTAAATAGGGCTGAAACCATTAGTTAGGATTTGGAGGGGGTTTAATTCTGTAAATGGAAGCATTGCTAAACAGGTGGTACACGTACACCTTCAGAAACTGTTCATGTTTCTTTTCTTTTATAGGGAGTATATCTTTCTTCATTGTTAATAAAAACCATCAGCCTAGTGCTATTTATTTAGGGTGTTGAGTAACGATCTACGGAGCGAATGAAATGGTGCTAGCTTGTTAGCATGAAGGAGTCCATTAGCATGTAGTTTGGTCAAGTTAATTAAGGTTACTTTTCTCTTGGTATTCTTTGAGTGCACGATGACATTCCAAAGGTGTAGAGACACCGCCTTCATTTAATCTGGTATACTCACAAATGAAGAATAAGAATTGGTTAAAGTCTCTTCGAGAGTACAAGTAAATGTGATCAATCTTAACCATTAAGTCGTGAATATGGATGAAACATAGAACTGAGTTGGACCTTTGTTGTGGCGTTCGAATTATTTTCCACTTCTCTTCTCACAGCTTGCATTTTGTCTTGGTGATTATCATGACATGCTGTCTTGCATTGGCTCTCCCTTTTACGTTATGCTCTACAAACTATGTACATGTAGTTTCGTAAGGCACAGAACTTGCATCCTTGATTTCAGATTTGAATTGGAATTTTGATGATCCAATCTGTGTGGAAAATATAATGCAGGGTGATGAAGATGTTGATGCGCTAAATTTATTGGTTGTGTGTGCTTGATGGCATCCTTAGCTCGAATATCCTTGTTAAAGTTGCTGCCAAAAGGGTGTTAGTGTTTCTGTGGACTCATATGTACTTTTAATTCATGTGATCATGTCAAATTATTAATTTAGCACATGTTTTAATATGCTTGAACAAAAAGATAACTTTAGTTAAATGTACTCTGTTATTCTTAATGTGGCTTGAAATTAAAAGATTTAGAAGATGATTATTTGGGGCATAGATGATTTAGTACTTTACATAATTTTATGATTTCTAATACTAGTTACCAATTAATTAGAAAATTGGTGACTTCATTACCTTGTTTTATTCCGAGTTCATGACTTAAATGATTTGAATTGGTCTTCAGAATTGACTAGGGAAGTTTCTTGGAAACTCAAATGAGAGAATTGAATTGGTCTAAAGTATAATTAGTCACTAATATCCGTGCAAGATTACCGTACAAGACAATTGTATCGTACAGTGTTGAAAAAATCATCATCTGACTTATGTCTTAGAGAGAGTTGAATCAAAGTTGATTATTTTTAACATTTCTCCCGTCCATGAGAATTTGTTACTTCCTCCGTTCCAAGGAAGATGACCCCTTTCTTTGGCGGCACGGGATTTTATGCAACTTTATTTTATGTGCTAAGTGGAGAGAATAAAGTAAGAGAGAGGGAATAAAGTAGAGATAAAGGGATTTTCATTTTAAGTAATGAGTTATTGACTGGGAAAAACAAAAAAGGAAAGTGGATCATCTTCAATGAGACGGAGGGAGTACTTATTTTTATTTGGTTGTTACTAAAAATTTGTTTATCTTTTACTTTTTAATTTTTTTAAAGTAGTGGATCACACATTTGGTTGTTTCTAAAAATTTGTTACTTATTTCTATTTGGTTGTTCCTAAAAATTTGTTTATCTTTTACTTTTTACTTTTTTTGTTAGTGGATCACACATTCCACTAACTCATTTTTACTCATATTTTATTTTAAAACTAATATATAAAAATAGGTTTGTATACCACTAACTTTTTATACTCAATTTCTATTATATTTTTTAAAACTCGTGCCAGATCAAATGGTAATGAATTTTTATGAATAGAGGGAGTGAGATATTTTGTGGTGGTGGGGTATGTTTGAATCAAATAATCAACTTAAAGATGAGATTGCTGACTCTGTGCTTAGTTAATGGTTTTTCTAAGTAGGGTGGTCTGGTGTAGGCGTTATTTGGTGCAAAATCATGCTGACAATTATAGACAAATTTGGTCCAGATGAAATTTATCTTTATTTATTAATTAATTCTGGCTGGACGTGAACTTCATTGAATCCTCACATGCTTTTTTGGTATTAATAATTGATAAGTGACAAATATCTATAATCTTGTCCGGTGGGAATTACATATTTTTATAAGCAACAAATTTCGCCTATGAATAATTATGAAAATATAATATTTTCCTTGGTTTAAAAACATTACTATAATAATCAGAGACCAGTCTTTATACGTGACAAATTATTAAACTGAAGTTGCAAATATCTGGTCTAGAAAATATTAGTAGTATTTTTTTATACGTAAGTAATTTAATATATATTCTCATTCGAAGAATTTGTGGAAACCAATAAAGATTACGAAGTGGTAAGGGATTATTAGAACATGATATATTGATATACATTCCACCAAATCCTAACATCACGTGTGAGCAAATCCCCACGATAAATTCTACAATCTGACCTTATTGATAAAATCGAATTCCAGTGCTTAGCTAGTTCAGGAATTATCACAAACATAATTTGGAGAAAATTTCAAATATTTATGTGAAATCTACAATAATACACCGCAGAATGAAAGCTGCATTTTCGTTAAAGCCTTCATAAGTCTCCACCTCTCTCTCTCAATTGTTTTCTACATGGTCCATGCGATTATATATTTAATTTATAATTAAATCATCTTTCATTACACATATTTGACCAATAATTTTAAAGGACAAAAAATGTACGGGTGCTGTCTGGGTAGAAGTCTTAGACTCTTAGTTATAGTATTTGACTGCATTTACAAATCACAGATAAAATCTCTAAGTAAAAATTAAACTAATTGCTACTATTAATAATTATTAAAAGATAGTAGTAGTAAAATTCAGAATTATGAAAGTTGGATTATGTACTTGGTTAATTAATTTTATTTATTTTTCTCTGTGTTGGACCATATATTTCTAGAAGATACACGTGTCAGCGGTAACGCCTAGTGTAATAAGTGCGTAAATCGATGCATAAGTACGGCCGTCCCATCCAACCTGTAATATACGTTCATCACCCTTTTATCAATTTGAATCTCATTTATCACCATAGCCTCAATTTGAGTCAAGCATATTTTTCTTTTCTTTTTTTTAACATAGTAGTATATCGCATTTATGTGTTTATTTTTTTCTCAAATTTTCACTGTTTATATAAAAGCAAATTAAAAATTCACAATTTTCTTTATCAAAATCTAAATCGAACATTTATAAATCAACTCTAAACACCATGCATTTTGATGTGACGATCTCAAAAATTGTATTGAGAAGTGAGAATGCCCATAAATTTTACTTCCAACGTCTCAAAATAGCTCGACGCATATTCCCTTTTATCATCTCATGATAATTGAATTTTTTTTAATTATTTTTTATTTCTCTTATACTTTACCCTCTCTTATCTGTCTTACTTTGTGTCCTCTCTTATTTTACTCTTTCAATTTTAATTTTAAAGATCATTTTTTCAATCTTGTGTCTAAAAGAAATGCTTCAAGTACCTTAGGACGAAAGAATGTCATTTGTTTTCTCAAAATACTTACCAAATAACTCTAATACATCATCAATTTGAAATATATGTTCGTCAAATTAACAACATGTTACAAATAAGAAATCAAGAATATTTCGTCACAATAAAATTAAGAAAATATACTCCATTACGACTGATTTTAAAAATTACAAGACATATATCATATATGTGAAAATTCAAAATTGTTACACCAATTTATCCTAAAAAATTCATTAATGCACATAAAAGAAGTTGACCTCAGTTACACTAAATATGACAAGTGAGTCATTATTCCGTTATAAAAATATGTTGGGAGTGACCTAAATTAAACATTTGTGTGAATAATCATAGAAATAATGAAAATGGAAAATACAAAGTAGTGACAAAAATAAAGTTAGTCCTTCCTCACATATATTCTACACCAGATAAGTCATGTCCACTCTTCCATTCAACCTCCCAAGGTGGAGGACAGCGACTTTTCTGTTTCCCAAACTACCCTTGCCACTTTCACATGTCCTTTCCCGTACGCCAACTGTCAAAATCAACTATACGGAATAGTATACTTATTTATACCAATTGATTTAGTATAAAAATAATTAATAATTTTATACTATTATATGCTAGCCTTATTATTATTGTGTTACTCTAATATCTGCAAAATTTTCTTTTAACTTACACTTTGGTTACTCTCGAACAATATCATGACATATCAGCTCGTGATTGTATGCTTATCAATGTAATGTAAAGAAAATAAAATAAATCTAAAATATTAAAATGCTAAATTAAAAAATAGAATAATTTTTTTGCTAAAAAATGACTCAATAAAGAAAATAGAACTCCTAAACAAGTAGCAGTTCCTTTCATATTTCAGCGCATTTATTCCAAAAAAATAAAAAAAGAAAAATAAACACACCAATTTTCAAAAGGGGCAGCATTGTAATTACAATCCCAAAATCCTTATTCCTCAATTCATGTCCATACCTATGTCTCTCTCTCTCCTCTTTACTGATAAAACTCACTTATTAGAGTCTTGCGGTTAACGGTTGTTCAATAAATCCCTCCTCAATTTTATACACACCACTATTTTTAGCATGATTGCAACCATTCTTCCTCACCTAACAAATTATTGAAAAAATCAGGTGTAGAGCCCAAAAATCCACAAAATATCGCCGATTTAGCTGCAAAGATCCAATTTTTAGCCTCATTACCCGAAAAAGCTTCGATCTTTGCCGCGATGAAGAAGCAGAAATCAATCCCAGAACCCACCTTCAGCCGCTTCGATCTCCTATCAGAAGAGATAGTATTCACACTTCTTGATTTCCTCGAAAACCCAGTTGATAGGAAGTCGTTTTCTCTCGTTTGCCGCTCGTTTTACGACATTGAGTCTCGCCACAGGAAGCTCCTGAAACCCCTTCGCTCGGAGCTGCTGAGCAAAGTTTTGCTCAGATACCCTCATGTTTCAAATCTCGATCTCTCTCTCTGTCCCAGAGTCACCGATGCCACGCTTGATGTTGTGTCGAGTTATTGCAAGGAAACGCTGCGGTCGATCAATCTGTCTAGGTCCAAGTTTTTTGGGCATGTGGGGCTGTCTAATTTGGTGGTGAGTTGTGGGAATTTGGTGGAGATTGATCTGTCGAATGCGACAGAGCTTAAGGACTTGGCGGCTGCCACCATAGCCGAAGCCAAGAACTTGGAGAAGCTGTGGTTGGTTAGGTGTAAGTCTATTACTGACATTGGGATAGGTTGTATTGCTGTGGGCTGTAGGAAGCTCAAGTTTCTCAGCTTGAAATGGTGTTTGGGTGTTGGTGATTTGGGGGTGGGGTTGATTGCTGTCAAGTGTCAAGATATTCGAAGTTTGGATCTTTCCTTCTTGCCGGTATTGCAGCTTGATTTTAAGAATGTTTTCTTGATTATTTGATTCTGTTTTTGATGGTTTATTGTGATTTAGTTGTTTTACTGAGTTCTCATGTTGTTTATTTCCCTAGTTGTTGTTTGTGGAATAACTAAATGAAATAAGTTCATTTATGTATACTAAATATTTGAAGTTGACCTTACACCTATCAGTAGGCTGAGGTCTGAGGTCTTAACCTTGAGTGTTTCTCCTTCATATGTTAGAAAACTAAACATGATTTTAGTATTTCAAAGTTGATGTACTTCCGCGTAATACTTGCTAGGTATCAGTCCCTGACTGTGGCAATTAAACGTTCTTGCTACCTATCTCTCCCGGAAGTGCTAAGCTATTTGGTTGGGAGTGTTAATGAGAGCTGTCTGATAAAGCTGAAATTATGTAATGACTTTGAACCTTTCATGATGGTGAATGTATGGGTAGTTCTATCTAAGCACATGTCTAAATACGGTGACCGGTCAATATTGTTAGCGCTGCTGCGTCTTTGCTGGAAGAATTTTAATGTGATAGCATATTTTACCCTTACGGAATAAGGAAAGCTGTAGAATGAGTTCTATTTTATTATGATTAGCTTAGAATCTCTCAGTGCATGTTACAGGGACCAATGATTTGAATTTGTGTTGATTTTGAATAGAAATTACTAAGAATACTTGAGTTCTAACCTATTGTTTGAATCACAAATATATTCACTTGCTAATTGCTATACTTTTTTGTTTTGTCTGTATGCAGAATTCACACATAATGCTTTAATGAGTTTTTTGTGCTTAAAATATAGTTTAATAGTTGAATCTGTATTATTTAAAACATATGTAGCTTCTGTGAGCAATATTCGTGGACTACAAGACTGATAATGACTCTCTTATTTTCTGTCATGTAGATCACCAATAAATGCTTGTCGCAAGTCTTAGAGTTGAAGCGCCTTGAAGATTTGGTTCTAGAAGGGTGTTTTGGAATCGATGATGACAGCCTTGCAGCTCTCAACCAAGGATGCAAATCACTGGAGGTATTAATTTTTGGAATAAGCATGCTTAGAGACTCAAGGACTTTCACTTAATGTATAACTTTACAGTTTTCTTTGACAATGAAAAATCTGAATTTACACACTTCAATAGTGTTTTCCTTACTCTTTATCAATCTTCAAGCAGAACTTGTGCTTTGCCCTTAATTAGCATCCTTTGTTTCAACAGACCCTTGATATGTCGAGCTGTCAGAAAGTAAGTCATGTGGGTTTATCTTCTCTCACCACTGCTACTGCGAGTTTGAGGCAACTCATCTTATCATATGGTTCTCGCGTGAGTCTCCATCTTTCCCCACAATGCCTACAGTTGTATATTTTTAAATTTTTAACTAATGTACTAGTGAATTTTCAGGTGGATCTTGCTCTTGCTGATAGTTTGCAAAAGCTTTCAATGTTGCAATCCATAAAACTTGATGGTTGCAAGGTTACGTGTTCGGGACTCAAAGCCATTGGGAACTGGTGTGTATCACTGAGTGAGATAAGCTTAAGCAAGTGCTTAGGAGTGACAGATGAAGGACTTTCCTCCCTTGTTACGAAGCATAAAGACTTGAGAAAACTAGACATCACCTGCTGCCGCAAAATAACTAGTGCATCGGTTGCCCATATAACAAATTCTTGTACCTCCCTCGTTTCCCTCAAGATGGAATCGTGTACCTTGATTCCAGCTGAGGCTTTTGTTTTGATCGGGCAGCGGTGCCAGTTTCTGGAGGAGCTTGATGTTACTGATAATGAAATTGATGACGAAGGTAACTAAGTGCTTCGTTTGGCTCAGTTATATATTAAGAGGATTTTCAGTAATGCTGATTCAAGTGATATGCATCCAGGTCTGAGATCCATCTCCACGTGCTCTCGACTCAGAAGCTTAAAACTTGGGATCTGCCTGAATATAAGCGACGAGGGACTCATCCACATTGGCATGTCTTGCTCAAAGCTCAAAGAGGTCGACTTATACAGGTCAGCATTTATCTCATATCTGCAGATGATGTATATCAAGCATACAAATGACAAACATATTCGGTTGCTTTGAAGCTTTTCTCCCTTCTGTTTATCTCTAATAGTACTATCTTTTGTTTGCCAGATCTGATGGAATTGGTGATTCTAGCATCTCAGCCATTGCTAGTGGCTGTCGTGACCTAGAAATGATCAACATTGCATATTGTAAATCCATCACGGATCGTTCCTTGATGTCCTTGTCAAAATGCTCGAAGCTGAACACACTAGAAACTCGGGGATGCCTTCTTATAACTCCAGTTGGTCTAGAAGCCATCGCTATGGGATGCAAGCAACTCTCCAAGCTGGACATAAAAAAGTGTCTCAACATCGATGATGCTGGAATGATTTCTCTTGCCTGCTTCTCTCAAAACCTCAAACAGGTGTGCTCGACATTCTTACCCCCTTTTCATCACATATCATCGCATAAGAAACTCCATCTTAGACTGTTTTCTATGCAGATTAACTTTTCGTACACATCGGTGACTGATGTGGGGCTCGTCTCCCTCGCAAGTATAAGCTGTTTACAGAGCATGACCGTTCTCCATGTGAGGGGCTTGACTCCCAGAGGGCTCGTGGCTGCACTCTTGGCGTGTGGCGGACTAACCAAAGTGAAGCTTCAGGCTTCGTTCAGAACCTCACTGCCAGAGCTTCTCGTGAAACATCTAGAAGCCCGTGGCTGCACTTTCCTGTGGAGGGATAAAGTATTTCAGGTACCCATGGTTTCACTTGTGTCTTTGAGCCTATGAACGAGTCGAATACCCTTCTGCAACTAAGCATCCGTTCCTTGATTTGCAGGAGGAGTTAGATCCTAAGTGCTGGAAGCTTCATTTTAACGAGATAGAGTAACGAGAACCAGAAAACTGCAGATTAATAGCGAATTGGCGATCATCTCGAAGCTGTAGAGAACGTGTTAAAGGTTCGTCCCGTTTCTTGATTTTGTGATAGGCGGTAGCACAATTTTGAATCAAGCAGTCTCGTGTTGCAGTCTCGTGTTCCATTTCATCAGTACATGTCATTCGGACATCTATAATGTATATTGTACTTCCAAAATTCCATAATAACCATGTACTACTATCATATTGTGTATATATTCTCCTTAATTTTGCAAATTATTAATGTGTGTATATAGGAATAAAAGAGGAAGAAAAATCAAAGATTCCACACTCCTGAGTCAATGATTAAATCTTTTATTCATTGGAGAAATAAACTGCATAATTTTCAAATGACTGATAACATAACACAGAAATTAAGGTTGCTACAATTATCAGACACAGACACACAGTACTAGGATAAAATATGCAGACATATCATGTCTATGTTCAGCAAAATAAAAGTAAGACAATCAATCAAGTGCAAAGAAAAAAAATGTTGGATAAATCATCCACACGTGTGTACAGTGTTCATTATGTTCATGAATGCTAATCACAAAAAAGAGAAGAGATTGGGACAATTCTGCAACTGTCTAAAACACTCCAATTATGTAACCTTGACAATTTTCTTCATTATCTCATGGAGAAAAATTCTAGCATGCGATCTGCTTTAACTTAATTAACATCATACATATACATGCAAATATTAAAGATGTAAGTGGTTAGGTGTATTAACAATGTCGTTTAAGTAGCTGAACATTTTACTTTTGTCGTATATAATTTCCTTCAAATATGAGATTATGAGAAAAAGAATATCAAAATTATGATATAATATGCCATTTTTTAAAGTTACAATATTTGTTAGAATTTGATAAAACTTTGAGATTTTCCAACAATTTATCTATAATTATTATGAAAATAATGGATGAGTCATTTCAGCAGCCGAGAATCAGTCAAACCCACACGTTTTGACCAAAAAAAAAAGAAGTGAAAATTCCACGGTCAAACATATAGCAACCTTCTCAGAAGCTACTTCACTTCTTAATTTCTATATTTATATTATGCATATATATATTATCACTACACAATCCAACACTTTCTAATTCTTCACATTTCCATTTTTTCATTCAAATCTCCCACAACAAACAAAACTAAAAATGGCTTCTTCAAGCGGAAGCCTAAACACTTCTGCAAACAATTCCAATCACCACATCTTCTCCCCTTCACAATTCATGTCTACTTCCTTCACCGATCTTCTCTCTCCCAACAAACAACAAGAGGAGGAGGAAGAAGACGCCATGAGCCGACCCAAATCTCGTTTCAGTTGGGGTGTGAATTCAGACATACTTAGCAAAAATATCGAAATCCCAAAATACAAGTCTTTCCCACCTTCCTCTCTCCCTCTCTCCCCTCCCCCTGTCTCTCCTTCCTCCTACCTCTCCATTCCTCCTAGCTTGAGCCCTTCCATCCTCCTAGATTCTCCTGTCCTTTTCTCGTCCTCCAACGTAAGTAAACCGTTGCACTTTTGTAGTAAATTCATGTTCGTGTGCAATAGCCTGACAACAGAGATTCTTTTGCAGGTTCTTCCCTCTCCGACCACCGGGAGCTTTGCTGCCAAGGAGGAGGAGAGGAATTATTCGGATTTCTCTTTTCAATCTCAAACAAGGAATTCAAATCCATCTACCATGTTTACATCCAATCCTATGGTATGTTTTTTCTTTTCCTTCTCCTTATCTTTTAATACTTCGGTCTACGATCAATATATTTATATTTCAATATTTTCCACTCTATTTCTCTCGTATTTTATTAATTTCATATTAAAATGCAAAACGTTCGTTACTATGATTATTTGTAGGGGCGAATGCATCTTGAACCAATTTTAAATAATTATATTTTAATTGTTTTTCTTCTTACTTTGTATCATACTTTATCAATTTTAAATTAAAATATGTAAATTTTATTACTAAGATTATTGATATGAGACTGATGCAGTATTTTAGTATGTGAACTTATTCAAGATATTTTTTAATTATATTAATATTAATTTGCATTGTGTGTTTGGCTTCCTACTCAGTTGACTTGCGTGGTTTGCTCTTATCTTGTTTAGACTTATGTGGTGTTTTAAATATCTAGTATGATTGCGTAACATTGTTGTGTGTCCAAATTTGATTTCGCTGTCTTTCAATATTATAGTATTATTGTGTGTGCATTATTAGGCCTATGGAGCTTAAATTATTTATTCTGACCTCTTAAAGTCGTCTCTAAAATAGATCCCATCTGTTTTACAACAGCTGGCTTCGCGCGTGCTTGTCAAACTCTATCATCTCTACATCAACTGTTACATAATTTACATTATTTAGTAAATAAAATACAATACTACCTAATTTCAGCAGTCCTGATAGTAAATAACACAAATTATGTAAAATTAGTAAAATTGGAAATTCTGATAGTAGATGATGCAAATTGTTATACAAAATTAATAGTAGTAAAATTGAAAAGAGATTGAGATTTTTAAAAAATGGCAGAGAGTATTGTTAGCGAAAAATAAGAGCTTATCTAAAATGGAAACTGACAATAATATTGAATTGACTCACACGGGTATGCATGAGTTATAATTTGTAAGACGTGTTTACTCTAATCAATAGATATCGAATTCTAGTCACCGGTTTGGACTTGAGTTAAACTGAATCATCTGTTGATGAACACAGCAGGATTCATACAGAAGGGAACAAGAACAAAACCTCAACACATTCCTCAACAAACAAGCTGAGTTTCCAACAACACAACCTTTGTCCAAATCCGAACAACATGGTTTCTCACAAGACTTCCCCATCCATGGAGATCAACCTGCACAACAACCAGCCCAAATTCCATTTCAACAACAGCCACAGTATGCCAGAGAGCAGAGGAAATCCGACGACGGCTACAACTGGAGGAAATACGGCCAGAAACAAGTGAAGGGGAGCGAGAATCCTCGTAGTTACTACAAGTGCACGTTCACCAACTGTCCGACCAAGAAGAAGGTCGAACGCAATCTCGAAGGACACATAACCGAGATCGTGTACAAGGGCAGCCACAATCATCCCAAGCCACAGTCCACGCGACGATCATCCTCCAACGCCCTGCACAATCCCGCCTACACGGGAATGCCAAGCCAGCCCTTGGTCGAGAACGACCAGGTGGATCCCGTCACGACTCCTGAAAACTCGTCCACTTCCTTTGGAGAGGAGGAGTTCGAGCAGGGCTCATCGATGCACGACGATGACAACGAGCCCGAAGCTAAGAGATGGTGAGTGAATGTGTGTGTGATGGTGTGGCTTAAGAGTAATCAATGTCTGAGACCAAGATTCGGTTAGTTAGTTAGTTATTTACCTTTCTCTGTTTTTGTAGGAAAGGGGAGAATGATAGTGAGGGTGTTTCGGCCGCTGGGAGCCGGACGGTTCGTGAGCCGAGGATCGTGGTGCAGACGACGAGCGACATCGATATTCTCGACGACGGCTACAGATGGAGGAAGTACGGCCAGAAAGTGGTGAAGGGCAACCCCAATCCTAGGTAAGGCACCATTATCCAAATGTAAGACTAAAACAGAGTGAAGAACTATATGCTTACTTCCCATTTTCTTGCAGGAGCTACTACAAGTGCACGTACAACGGGTGCCCAGTGAGGAAGCACGTGGAGAGGGCGTCCCACGACCTGAGGGCGGTGATCACCACGTACGAGGGGAAGCACAACCACGATGTTCCAGCAGCACGGGGCAGTGGGAGCTACAACATGACCAGGCCTCAGGCAGTATCAGGCAACGGTAGCGCGCCCACGGCTATAAGGCCAGCTGCCATGTCTGGACATACCAACGGGGTGCATTACCCCAACCCTGCCAGGCTGCAGGCGAACCACAACCAAACCCCTTACACGCTGCAGATGCTGCACAACAACGATAATAGCTATGGCTTCTCGGGTTTTGGGAACTCTGCAGGGCCTTACAATAATCAGATGCAGCAGCATACGGACAATTCCATGTCCATAGCCAAGCAAGAACCTAAAGAAGACTCGTTTTTCGATTCTTTCCTCAGCTGAAGGGCGACGGCGCAGTTAGTTCTCAGCTATGGTTAGTGATGTACAACAACATTACTCACACTTTGTGCTGTATATGTAATATCTTGTAATAGGATTTAGATAAAATTTCTTTATTTTTTTTAGCCATTGAAACTTGGAACAGTGGCCTCATATAAGGTTTAGTGCAAGAAAAGAAAACTAGAATAAGGAACATACATTATAGTGATCAATTTTCTTCATTTATTTCTATTTTCATGTCATTTTGTCAATAAAATATCCACTTCTTGTTGCAACAATATCTAAACAAAATATAATTAGGTTGAAAAGAAATCGAGAGATAGCATAAATATAGTGGAGTATAATTCATTTCATTAATTCACAAAAAATGAACCTTTACATTTCAAACTATGTATGTATCCAACTGAAAGGAAATCGACTCCTTTTCTTCATAAACATGAATTTACAAGAAAAAATATAGTATATGAGTAAATGATCAACAATACAATCAATAAGAGCAATACAAAGACTCTGTAACAAATGTTGAGGCTGGTCAGATGTAAGTTTGATTAGAGAGCTTGTATCCGGAGATGAGAGCCGACAAACATAGTGAAAAGAATGCGAAGAATGCCATACTGATCGCCGCTGCTGAGGAATCTGTGAATATGTTATCTCCTCCTCGACGCATGTTGTTTGTCAAAGGTACTGCTGCTGAAGCTGCAGACAGCAACAAGTACGCCACAATCTGCAAATTCGACAAATTTTCACAATCAAATCGATATGTTTAGCATACCTTTCGCTAAAACAAGATCCTCTCTCACCTAATAAGCCTATACTCATACAAATATGACAACACTGTCTCAAAGATCAAGAACCTTGAACGATTGTCTCATCCTTCACACACGTTCATCTGATGTTACCATTATTCGACACTGGAACATTCATAGCACTACTACCTACACCCGCCTCTCCTATTCGTTGCATATTCGTTAGTACTGGTTTAGCTTCTTACAATGTATTTGCAGGCCATTCGCTAATCGCTACTTCGGCATTTTCAAATAATCAACTAGTACTAGGTTTTAGTGCTCTTCAACATACAAAGGACTATACTACTAAATTCAAACTCCATCTTTCACATAACAATTTCATTGACACATATGAATTGTCATTCCAAACTGAAATCCAACAAATCATCATAATAAAAGAGTACCTGATCACCAATAAAATCAAAGATTGAAGCATTCTTCCGTGAAATGATCTCTTTGTTTGTGTGAATTTCATGAATATGCCTCCCTGTTTGAAATCCGGTGTATAAAGCAGACAGAATTGCAATCGCCAACACATACCTACCAAAAAACAATAAAAAAAAATCAAACAAATAAGACAGAGAGAAGAAGAAATTGAAATTGAAATAGAAATAGAAATTTAATTTAACCTGTATTCTTCATATTGGTCAAATTTTCTGCCGTCGCCGTGTTGATTGGTGGCCATGATAATGAAAGCGAGCAAGGAGAAGAGTAAAGCGAAGGCTCGAAAAGCCACACAGCCTCTCTTCACAATACCTTCGCGCCGCCACCGCTGGATGATGTTGGAGAATCCGCCGGCAGCAGCCGCCGGCGCACTCTGGCTCTCCGCATCGGCGGCGGGCGGCGGCGGCTCTTCGGCATCAGCAGGCTTAGTCATGAGTTGTTGTTTCTCTCGGTGATGGAAGCAACTAAATTGTGATTGAAAGAGGGATTTCGGGAAAAATGTAGAAGAATTGAAGTGCAAGAAAAGGAAGGGAAGTTATGACAACTGTGTTTGTTCTGTTATCGGTTTGGTCGTCTTGACAACTAAGCTAGCTTTTTGTTCTTCGTTACAGCGTGTCTTACCATTATCACAATCACAATTCACAATATATTTTGTCGCACTCCCTAAATATATTTGGTATTTATGTGCATATTTGTCTTTAATAAAAAAACCTTACTCGAATATTTATTGTGACTAGGTCACTAGGTGAGTCATTAATAATTGCCTAAGGAGGAATTAATGGTTGTTAAGTTGACTTTCACTTTGAAATTTTGCGCTGAGAACGATATTTTGCTCAACTTATTTTGAATTAGTAGTACTCCACTATTTAATGTGTTGAATTTGGACGAAAGAAAATATTTACCATTAATTACTGATTTTTTAGAGGATAGTTAAATCGAGGGGAGTGAACAATTGCTAATTAATTAGCCATCAGCAATCACAAACTAAGAATAAATCTTAATCATTAGATTAATGTTATATGGATTATATTTTTAATTAGAAAAATTAATAAATAAAATTAGAGGGTATTAATGTCAATTCTCTTTCATTAAAATCATCTTAGAACTTTAAATTTACGTAACTCTCTCAATTTAAATTACTTTTTCCGCAAAAAATATATCAAATTAAAGATAATTTTATAAGAATTCTAACGAGATCTCAATTGCATATGTTCCGACGACGTTCGAATGATGAAATTTGATATTTTTTATTTTATTTTTCGTAAATGTTGATAACCAGATTTTTATCAACAAATACATCAAAAAATCTCAATAAAACCATGTAAAAATCTCAATAAAACCATGTAAAAATATCAATAAATATGTGTTGATATTTTCTTGTACTAGTGTTGATATTCTTATGTCATATTGTTGATATTTGTAATACACTATGTTGATATAAAAAAACATTCACAAAAATTATCATATGATAACATAATGACGATATTACCCTTTTGTTGATATTTTGTCTACTATTTATTGAGATTCGTAAGATTTAATCTCATCCACTCATTTTAAAATCTAAGGGTGAAGATTTGGTCTTGATTTTGGATTAGGTGCTATAAGCATTAGAATATGATCCCTTAAATCCATATATAAAATCATGAATCAAATGCTATTTTTCCAAATAAATTTGGTGCAATTACACTTTTTAGATATATTCTATGTTATCCTCTATTAAGTTATGAGTATTAGACCCTAACAAGTAACAACAATAATATATAATTTCAAAAATTACACTTGTGTTCTGAGCATCATATTTTGTTTGGATTTTGTATTGCAAGAATTAACTTGGGAGCATCTAACTTGTAAACATATTATTCCATTCATCTACTTTAATGACATGGATTTTTATTAAACTAATAGGCAAATATTGATTAGTAGAGAATGTCTCCTATAAAAAACAATGTTTCTTTCAATGAAAGTTACTCCCTATGGTCATCATTGAATATCTCATATTTAATCGGTGCATGAAAATTGTTTGAATTTGTAAAGAAAAGTTGATGAAAAAAGGTAGTATAATGTAGACCTAATTTTTATATATAAATTTTATAATAATTGTGAATAAAATAGGTTAGTGAAATGTGTGGTCTATTTACTAAAATTAGTAAAATGAAATGAGACTTTTATTAGACACTGTTCAAATAAAAAAAATATAGGGCATTTAATGGAAACCACACAATCAACCATGACTTTATAATACATATACTTCTCAATATGGCCTTAAAAAGAACAAAAGTATTTTTCTTCTATATACATAACTTTGTAATTTTTCTATGTTACATACTTATACTGTTTCTATCTCAATGTCATGTATAACATATTTTTTTGTACAATCTAACTTGCTGCATCAAATTTAAATTTATAACACACCAAGTATAATATGATATGTGGCATAAACGTAATCGTACACCCAAAAATAGTGCTTATAACTTACTATTAGGGGATTATATATGGATTTGGAAAATAATTGGTTTGGTTGATTAATTAGGACCATCTAAATTTGGTCAAATTGAGACCCCTCAAAGCAACGATTTTCCTGGTAAATCTGAATGATTGTTATCCTTTGAATATAAACAAATCACATCCTCCCTTCACACCATTCTTGTTGATCAATTTAAACTTTATATCATATTAGTTTTGGCATCAAGAGTCTGATTTTTCAGCCTCTAGGCTCTCCTTGCATCCATCTTTTGGTCCCTCGGCCCTCTTCGCACAAGAATCAAGGGACAAAAGATGGGTGCATGCTGCTCGTGTCACCGAGTCGGCAGATTTGAAGGCTGCCCTATTGAGGAGGAAGCCAAACCTAGAGAGGTCGATGACGACAATATTATCTTAACCGGCGAGGGAGGAGCCCGCGTCCGCCTCCAAGGATCCTCTAAATACGTCGCCATGCACACCCAACAAGGAAAAAAAGGCTACAATCAAGATGCCATGACCGTTTGGGAGGTACCTAAATAATATTTATATCTGTCGTCACGATTTTAAACACGATATCAACTATATACTTTTACTAATTTTGATTTGATTTTGGTGATAAGAACTTTGCCGGCGATAAAGAGGCGGTCTTGTGCTCGATATTCGATGGACACGGCCCCAATGGACACATGGTTTCGCGCTACGTTCGTGATTATCTACCGGCAAAGATCACAAAATGTTACCAACAGTCGAGATCTTACAAGATGGACCCTGAAAGTGATCAAGTTTGTGATGAAAATCACCCATATAACCTATTTTGGAAAGATAGGTTGGTGAAATGTTTCCATGAAATGGATGAGGAGCTTGAATCAGATGCTCCAGTTGATAGCTATTCAAGCGGCACCACATCCGTTACTGTACTTAAAAAGGTATGATCATTGTCATGTCTCATTATACCCGTCTTATTTCGTGTCTCGTTCCAAAAATAATACTACTAAATATGACTCGAAAATTGTGGATCGAATGATCTCATTTCGTGTCGTGTGCATCCATTCGGTATAATAGAATGGGACTAGAATTGTGGATCATCTCTTGTGTCGTTTGATTGTAGGGCCGGAACTTGGTAGTTGCGAACTTGGGCGATTCGCGTGCCATCCTATGCACAAGGGACTCCAACAATGAACTTGTTGCTCAACAACTCTCAGTTGATCTCAAACCTAATCTTCCAGGTCTAATATCATATGAAATGATATAAATTAATTATAACTTACGATTATATTGAAACGACGTTGTTTTGATTGGTCAGCCGAAAAGGCGAGAATTACAAGCCATAGAGGCAGAGTTTTGCCAATGAAGGAAGAGCCAAATGTCCACAGAATATGGATGCCTGATCAAGATTGCCCTGGACTCGCCATGGCCCGAGCCTTCGGAGACTTTTGCTTAAAAGACTACGGTCTCATCTCCACCCCTGATATCACCTATCGACGCATTTCCGACCGCGACGAGTTCGTCGTCTTGGCCACCGACGGGGTAAGCAAGTAGATCCTCTTATTGATTTAAATCCAATTAATGATAAAACCTATATAGCGCTTTCAGTTCTCTTTATACTATATTTAAATTAGTTGGGTGGGCTCGTTCGAGTTTTTGTTTTTCTAAAATAATACTAATAAAATATTAATATGGTCTTGTGTTTTGTTTCATCAGATATGGGACGTCCTATCGAACTCGGACGTGATCAAGATCGTGTCGTCAGCAAGGAAGCGGTCGATGGCTGCGAAGTTGCTGATCGACGAGGCGCAGAGGGCGTGGAGGCACAAATTCCCGTGCGCGAAGACGGACGACTGCGCGGCGATCTGCCTGTTCTTCAAGCGGCCGCGGCCGCTGCTGACGAAGTCGATATCGGAAGTGACTCACCTGAGCTTGAACTACAAGGACCACGTGGTGAGCAACAGCGGGCACGACCACGAGCTCGAGACGGTGCTGAACTGCGATATGGAAGAGGCCGGCGAAGAGGCGCAAAAGCCGGCCGGCAAGAATCCGCAGAGGAGGAGGAGAAGGTCATCTCGGAAAATCGAATTCGCTGGGCAGTGACATACAATTAAAACATGGTTTCCTTCCTTTTTGTTTTTGCGTTGGTAGTAGCATTAGTCAATCACTAATTAAAGGTGTGAATCAATAATATATTTTGTTTTTGGCTAATTTCACATTAATAAGAATGGTCAATTTTGAACTCTACTGGATATAGAGGTGGTCGGATATATTGAGGCGAGCTTCAGTTCCGGCCACGGTTAGTACACTACACTCTGTGTGTGTGAGGATGTTGGTACTACCATGTAATGTTTTTTTCTTTCAATAATGTGTTTATATTTATAATTTTGTCTTTGCCTTATTTTACATTTTCAGAAATACTTTATTATTATACTCCCTTCATTCCCCAATAATTATCCATTTTGATTTTATCACAGTTTTAAGAAATGTAAAGGAAATAATTGGTTGAAAAAAATTGATGTAATATGAGTCTCACTTTTATGTTATTAGTTTTATACAATAACAAAATGTGAGTGAGATGAGTTATTGGGATGTGAGACCTACTTATCATTTAGTGGCCGATCCCGAATTCTAAAAATAGAAGGGTTGAAATAAAATTTATCAGAAACTAACGGAGGGGGAGGAGACGATGTCGGAAACTATCGGAGAGGGCGACAATAGAAAAATCACATCCGATCCATGATAGCGGATCGCCGGGAGGGGTGGTCGCCCCATTAATTGACAGTGAACAATCAACGAAGAACGAAAGAAGTATTAAATTTTGTTAGAACGTTTAATCATTTTAATGTAAATGTATCCACCTAATCGACATCACATTTACATCCAATGAGGGGCTTAGTTGTACTTTTAGATATTGTATGCGAATTATAGTGCAAAAACCTCTATTATTTTAATGACATATAGCAAATTATTGCCTCAAAATTAAGTTGCATCTATCAAAATAATTTCACATCCACCCCTGCTCTTCTTTAGAGTAATTGCAAAGTCTTCTTTAGTCTCCTTCCAAGTTAAGGGCAATTTGGGCTAGATATTTTTAGGGATAAAGGTTAAAATTGATCCTATAGCCAAAATACGAATTTGATCTAAAATATTCACTTTTTGAAAATCGGGTCCAAAACATTTGAAATCGTTATCGAAGTGGTCCTAAACACTTGAAATCGTTGTCGAAGTGGTCATTTTCCGTCAAAAACTAACGGTCAACACATAATTAATGATTTTCTAAAACTTAATAATATACTAATGCATGATTAATTAAACAAAATTAAATATAAAATTAATAAAATGCTAAGAAATTTCAAAATCGACTATTTCTCCCTCTTTTTCATTCTCTTCCATCTCTCCTTCGTTCTTCCTAAATAGGAATTTCTCTCTTCTTCTCTCCGGCACTCAACGTCGTCGCGTCTTTCTCTCTTTGCTTGCTCCTCCACAAATCGTCGTCATCGTTTGTTTTCTCCGCATTGCTGTTGTCCGAGATCAAAACCGTCGCCGTCCACCATTGCTGCCGCCATCAACCCCCATTTCTTTCGGTCCTCCTCATCTCTCTCTCAATTTTCTTTCTCGGCAGTCCGGCGTTGTTATCTCCGCCAACGCGGTCGCTTTTGCTGGAAGATGATTTCGCTTCCATCGCCTCTGCCTGCTCGTTGTCAGTCGAGAAAAAGACGCAACGACGTTGAGCGCCAGAGAAAAGGGAGAGATTCCGATTTAGGAAGAACGAAGGAGAGATGGAAGAGAAGGAAAAAGAGGGAGAAATAGTCGATTTTGAAATTCTTAACATTTTATTAATTTTATATTTAATTTTGTTTATTTAATTATGCATTAGTATATTAATTAAGTTTAAAAAATCATTAATTAGGCGTTGACTATTAGTTTTTTACGGAAAAAAGACCACTTCGACAACAATTTCAAATGTTTAGGACCACTTCGATAACGATTTCATGTTTCGGATCCGATTTTCAAAAAGTGAATATTTTGGACCAAATTCATATTATGGTTATATGTTTAGGACCAATGACCTCTATTTTTTAGGGAAAAAAAATGAAACAGTTAGGTATTTTTTACAATTACGTTGTGTGACAGATTCATTTCCTCATTGCTAGGGCCGGTCCATAACTTGAGCCCATACTCCAAAACTAAATCAACATTGGGCTTTCCAATTCATCTTTTTAGGGTGTCAATTTTCAAATATTTGTGTGTATGCAAAGGCTACTACTGTGTTTTTAGTTATTTTCGAATATTTCAAGTGCATTAATGTTTTTAATCTTAATTTTTATGAAAATTAGAGATGTCATATACTCTCTATATATAATATTAATAGAGATATTTCTTTTAGGTACGAAGATTAAGAATAATGTGTTAATTGGATGGTGAATAAAGTAAGAGAGGTGAAGAAAAAATAAAATAGAAACAACTTTTATTTTTTACCAAAAAATAGAAATGACTCATTATCTTAAAATTTTCAAAAATAAAAAAATGTCTCAATTAACAAGGAACGGGTGAGTACTAATGAAGATGTCTTCATCTAATTAATTGTAAATTTAAACTGTAAGAATAAAAGCTAAGTTACTACTAGTTAATTACCAAAACAGAGCGAACATAGTCAAATTCAGAGAAAAGTGAGAATACAGTTAACCATTTAAGTATACTACTCTTCTTTTTACCCTTTTTCCTAGTTTTATGTAGCTATTTTGTTTTAGATGATAATATTCCATGGTATTAAACGTAAAGATAAAAAAGGGGAGTTGTGTAGCCATGATTTGAATTACAAATAATAAAAATAATTACTGTAATTAGGCAAAGGACAAACAAAAAATTGATTTGGCAGGGCAGAAAGAATCATCGTTTTTTACCGTGCACTCCGATTTAGTGAAAAATCAAAATTAATAGAGTGCACAAGCAAAAAAAGGCTAGCCGTGTCCACAAATAGGAGTATGCAAAATTCAGTACTGACTCTGCCTCTGCTGACAAAGGTAAAGATGAGAGAGAGAGAAAGAGAAAGAGAAAGAGAAAGTGAGAGAGAGAGTGATTTCATGGGTTCACATGCAATGAAAATCCAGTGTATACGTTTTGGATAGTATGGGTAACAATTTTTGGGTTTCTAGGTTTGCAATATCTATATTCATATGGAATAAGGGAAAACTTACTTTTTAAATAGACTAAAGTCTCTTTTTGGTCCTTTAACATATTGCGATTTTTTTATTTTGGTCCAAAACATTAACTTTTGAATTATTCGGTCTCTCACAAATAAAAACGGATCACATTTGGTCCGAATTTGACGAAACTGTTAAAATTTAACGGTCAATGGATTTTAATTACATTTTGACTGGATTAGGAGTTAATATTAAAAATTTAAATTTTTTTTAAAAAATGAGGAAAATGCAGCATGAAATTGCTCTCAAATCGGCGTGGATTTCTTCGCTGAGGGAAAATTTGATGAATGCTTCGTTCCAGCATGGCGATTCCGTTCACAATTAACAAAATTATTAATACAGCAAGGAGATCTAGCACATTGAAGCCTTAATGAAGGAATTAACCCTAAATCAGAGGAAATCGGGATTACTACTGAAGATGCTAGCGAGATAGGAGGACCAGGTTCGCCCTAATCCGGCGGCGCCGATGAGTCCTTCGAGCAAAATGTTACCAGCGGCATGAACGCGATGAAATCCCCTAATTCGAGGTGGAGGAAGGAGGAGGATCCACCACCGACGGAGATCTCGACGGCGAATTCGGTCTAGCAGAAGACGAAGAGGAGAGCGGAGAGACCGGAGACTGCGTAGGAGGCGACGATCGCGGGGCAGGCGGTGTCGCGCGTCTCCAATTCGGTAATGCTAAAGATGCCGGAGCCGAAGACGGAGCCAGATCAGGTCCTACCAGGTGAGGCACTTCTTTATCTCGTGCTCGGATTGCTTCTTCGCCTCGATGAGCTCGTCGGATTCGAAGGCGCAGCCGAGGAGGCGGTCGCGGAGGCAGCGGTGGGGTGGCGGAGAGGGCGGAGAGGTAGGCGGAGAAGCTCTGGAAGGAAGGCTCCGGGAAGAAGTCGTGCTTGCTGAATCGCGATTTTTCTCTGGCGGTGAGGGGAGAGATGTGAGGTCGTCGTGATTTTGAAATTGGTTTGATTAGTGTATCCCATTTGTGGAAAGTGATTGAGATTTCTTATAACACAAGAGTAACTGGAGGAATTGGTGGATTTGGTGAAGAATTGGTGGATTTGGAGAGGAATTGAGTTATGGATTTGCAGATTTGGATGAATCTTTTTTCCTTTTTTTTTTAAATAATTAAAATTCTAATTAGATATTAGACATTAATTAAACATAATTATTAACTTAATCCGGTCAACATCGAATTAAAATTCATTGACCGTTAAATTTTAATAGTTCCGTTAAATTCGGACCAAATGTGACCCATTTTTATTTGTGAAGGACCAAATAATTCAAAAGATAATGTTCTGGACCAAAATCAAAATATCGCAATATGTTAAGGACCAAAAAGGGACTTTAGTCTTTTAAATACTAACAAAAAGGGAAATTTGATAAAACGATGACGGCATATTTGTAGTTTATCATGATTGCAGAGAATATACTTCCTCCGTTTCATATATATTTTTTTTATAAAAAAAAGTTCAAATCAAAAAATGGTGAGCAAGAGTTCAACAACAAATTCCCAACCAAAAACTAACCTACCAAGACCAATGAAAAACTAAGCACCAATGTCAAACCAAAGTAAAAACGTACAACCAACCAAAGCTCACACCACAAGCAAAAAGCCACCAAGCAAGCAAGGCCAACTATGTATTTTTTCGTTTGTCAATAGAATTTATAGCAAATTTTTTTTTTCAACTGTGTCTTACTTTATTGTCAATTACACATTAAGACTTGTACTAATCCTAAATGACATACTTCTATAAGACGAAAGGAGTATTATATAACATATCAGATCATTTGGTTACTATTTTAAACTTTTACTTGTTTTATTAATTAACTAAACTATTTAATTATTTGCTCATTTTATAAGTAATCAAAATTTTGGTGTAAATTAAAATTTTAGCGTTGACATAACTTGATTATTTACTTAACTAGTAGTGGCGGTGGTAGTAGCAGTGGCGGTAATATAATGTTATTTGTTGGATTATGGCTCAGATTAAAAAAGAACTAGATGGAATGAAGAAACGAGAAATAAGAAACGATAAGATTACACCAAAAGATATTTCATTGTCTACAATATAGTACTAGCATCATTCAAGTTAAATCCCGATGATGTCGTGTGTAAAAATAATTAAATCACATCAATGCAAAAAAAAATTAATTAGTTGCATTAATTAGGAGAACAATTGTGACTATGCACACATTTTTGCATAGTCCGGCCTATAGTCCGCCCCATTGCAGGGGGGACGGATTATAGGGCGGACTATAGACACATTTTTCTTTTCTTTTTTTCTTTTTTTTTTTATATTTTCTTCTGTATATATCACCAATTTTTTTACTTCATTTCACACATTTCACTTTACACTCTTCCCCATCTCAATTTCTTTCTAAATTCAATAATGAATTCCGACGATTTCCATATTGCAAGCATAAAATATAAAAAATAAAAAATAAATACTGACAATAGGATATGCCTTTAATTTGTGGTGTTTTTATATTTTTATTCTTGCTAATTGATATATTTGCAAACATAAAAAATAGGATTAATGAATTTTTGTAGTGTTTAAATATTCAAATAATAAGTAAAATGCTTAGGGCGGGCTATAGTCCGCCTCATTGCAGGTGGAAGAGACGGAGGATAAAATGCTGATATGACGGTGTATAGGACGGGGCTTAGGGCGTCGTATAATCCGCCCCATCGTGGATGCCCTTATTAGACCGGAGGAGTAAGATTTTATGCTTATTTGGACCTTTAAAGTTTTAATTCTACCTTTCTCTTTGCAGGAAGAAGAAATGTGAATTTTGCGCCAATCGATTTCAATTTTAAGATGAATTTTTAAAAAAGAAAACTTGGACTGATGTAACAAATGTCAATGATGTGTCCCACGCTGAAATGTGGACGCAACATATATAGATAAACATTTTACCCCAAAATCTGATAAAATAATTTTGACAAGACGAGTCTATCAAACTACAACCAAACACACTATACCCCTTTGTCAGAAAATAAATTATTAAAATTAGATAAACAAAATCCAAATCCCAACCCCTCACAGTGCAGTCAATATCCTCTTGCTTTGGCCCTTACCCACTTACACTTTTTCTCTTTCACATTTCTCAAGAAAAACATGATTTTTTTACTTCTCAAAATCAAATTAAAATCCAATCAATTTCATTATTGGATGCCATTATACATAGTATAATAGTCACCATAGTATAATAGTAGTTGTATTAATTAAATTTGTAGTATTCCTTTTCAACCACATCACACCAGACATCTTGCTTCAAAAAGTCTTACTTCACTACTCACATGTACAACAAAAACCTGCCCCATCTTCTTCCTTAATTATTCAAATTTTTGTACATGTTGCCCACGCTTAATTATTGCACTCACGTTTTTATCATATTTAATATACACACTTCTCAGATACTAATGATTAGCCGATCCCTTTGGCCATTATGTCCCAATGGGACAGTCCCGTTATAAAACAATTACTCCTTCCATTCCAAACTAATCTAGACGTTTTTTTGTTAAATGAACTAAGTATAAAAAATAAAGTAAATATATAAACAAAAAATTTAAAATGATTGATTTTTGTTACAAAACAATTACTAATTTGAAACGGGAAGAGTACTTTTTTATAATAGTACGCTATTTTAAACATAATTTGTCTCTACACACATAGAATCATAGTTGGAACGTATTATGACCAAGTAATTTCAATGAGGACTAACATTTGCCTCTTTTTTATACGGTATCTTGTATACAAGTGTAAGATACTCCCTCTGTCCCACAAAGATAGTCTGACTTTGATCCGGCACGAGTTTTAAGAAATTTAATGAAAAGTGGTTGAAAAAGTTAGTGGAACGTGAGTCCTATTTTTATATTTTCGATTTATAATAAAGTGTGAGTATGAATGAGTTAGTGGAATATGAGATCCACTCCCAAAAATGGTTAAAAGTGAAATGAACCAACTTTGTGTGATGGACGAAATGAAAAAATGGGACAATACAGAGGAAGTACTTGTTTATCTTAGTATAGAAACTAAGGTAAGAAAATTGTTTGTTTGGTGTGAGTTTCAAATCATAGGGTAATAATCGACACGTTGAATAAAACACTTCAAAAATTACAAAAATTACATAAATTTCACGTTGAATAACGACCAAACTCTTGTTAATAAAATTGGCAAAAATTTGAGTTTGCAAATACTATAACATTAGAAAAAAGGACATTTATGAATTTAGTAGACATATAGTACGAAGACACCCACAGAAATAACCAGACAAAAAGATTAGGAATTATTTTAACTACTAGTCTACTACTACTAGAGTCAACATTCAATATATGCTTTCTAAATTCCCTAAACTAAAAGCATCATAAAATTTACATAAAACAAGATCCAATACAGAAAACTCCATAATAATTTAACATAGCCATGATGTGTTTTAAAAAAAACATAACCCAAAATCAAACAGCAACATAAAATTAATTAAAATTAGGGTGATTTGCGAACTACATATCGGTAGGCAGCAACCTTCCGGCTACGAGACGCCGTGTTATCAACCGAGAGCACCATTTTTCCGGCATCCCTAGCCGCGAAAGAGTTATGCACCGCCTCCTCCTCCGCTGCCACCCGCCTCGGCTTCTCCACCGCGATGGTGTAGCCTTCCTCCGCATTCGGTACGAACTCCGCGCTGTATTCTAAATCCCATCCTCCCACAACTATATCCCATGTTATTGTCGCACCAGCCTTTGTCAAAAAAACACAAAATTTTAGAATTTTAAAAATGGGAATATTATCGGAATGGAAGTATTCAATCCTAAACCCAAAGGTCTCTGAGAATCAATAGGCTAATTGGGTCACTTAAAATAAAATTAATATGCGATCTATTCAAAAATAATAATGAAAATAAAAAAACATTTAATCATGAAAATTTTGGAATATACACTTAAATTAAAAACTACAGCTATAAGAAAATGACATATACTATAATAAGAATGACATCGGATAGATCTTACTATGTTGTTTAAATACTAAGAAAGTAGGGGTCTTAAAATGGAACAAGACATTGAAAATCTAATTTCAAATTTGTAAAATTAAAATTCTCCATAAATGTTAAAGTAAAATTTGAGAATTTAAGGTAATAAATTTAAATTTTACATTCCCTGTATCTATTAATAATAAAAAAGTGAATAAATATACATATATACCTCAATGCCTTCGATTTGAATGTTGACTTTTTCACCGCCTTTGACGACGAACTCGGAAGCGGGTTTGGGCGGACCGGAGAGCGAGTCGCTGGGCCGACTCAGGCCGCCGTACTGAACCGGGACGTACTCGGGCCGGATGAATCTAGAGAGAGAAACAAACAAATTTAGCGATAGGTCTCTGTCTCAAATCTCAATCATGTAATCCTCATCCATAAATAGACGCCATTGGTAAAATATTTCATTGATGATCTTCTGCACAGAGCTAAATTTATGACGGAAAGTGCTCGACGAAATGCCCGAGAGAGATTTATTGTATTTGTTTCCAATTAAAAACTCTTACTTGTAAAGAGTTTCAGCAGCATTGCCTTCCTTGGATATCACAAACTTGCTCTTGGTTCGTTGCGTCAGAAACGGACTGATCACTGAGTACAGCAAACTGAAGTACCACGGCACGTTTATGAAGATCTGCACCACCAAAATCGAACTCCAATTTCAGCAAATAAAAAAGGGGGGAAATGTTGTGTATGATGAGAATTTTATGTTTGAAATGAATCATCACCTTTCTAGCAACCATTTCGGGATAATTATCCTGAAACAGAGAGAGAATGTGATTCGAAGTAGCTCTGAGCTCTCTCTTGGGCATATCTTTAAGATCTGTGATTTGAATAATCGAATTCACGCCGCCTGGTTTGAAATGGAGAAGCTTAATCCCACGCTCGAGAATCTGGACTCTCCACCTCAAAAACTTCTTCAATTTCTCCTCATCTCCGAAAACCTTCTCGTACATCTCCTTATCTTTGAAAACCCCATAGGCATTGTAACAAACAGGATGCCCGCATCGGTCGAAACCGTGCATATACGCGACGGAGCCTTCGAGCTCCTTGAGCCCCAAATCCTCCTCCAAAACGGCGTCGGCGCCGAACTCCTTCCGCCAGTTGAGGCACTTGACCAGCATGTTGAGGGCGTCCTGGACCCGGAAATCCCTAGCGCGGAGGAATTTGAGGAGGACGACGTCGGCGCGGTCGTCGGCATTGCCTAGGAGGGGGATGCCCCACATGGAATCGGCGCCGTGGGAGGCCATGAGCTTGTCCTTGAGGTCTTTGAGGGCTTTGCGCTCGGAGGTTTTGAGGTGGGAGATGAAGTAGGTGTCTTCTTTGAAGGAGGGGGAGCGGAGAGAGGCGACGAAGCTCTTCTTGGCGGGCTTTGGGGAGGAGTCGGGAGTGTGGGTTTGTTTGAGGGAGGGAGGAGATGCGGCGGTTTCCATTTTTTTCTCTTTTTTTGGAGGAGAAATGGAGAGGGATTTTTGGGTTTTTGGGTGATGATGAAATGGTGGGAGGGAGAGAGGATGTGTGGATTAAAATGGGGCTTCTTTTTTGGAGGTGAAGTGTGAAATATGAAAAAGCGGCTTTAGCTGAGCAGAAGCAACACAGGTGATGGGGCCATTCAAATTTCTGACTACTCACCGCCATTTTCAAACTTTGTTTCAATAATTCTATTTAATTGCAGAATTTGTGTAAAAGGGTATTATAGCATATTTGTATTACAAATATGCTAATATTGTACTATCCGTTAAGCACATTTCTTTTGCACTTATTTTATCATTTTTTGGGCCAGAAATGCCCCTAAATTCATTAGGGATATTTTTGTGCATTTACTCTTCAATAATCTGAAAATATATTTATGTTGATAGGACCTAAAATAAAATTTATTATGGATATTTAATAGTACTTGTAGTTAATACTCTATGACTCATTAAAATTAATTTTGTTTTCCTATTGTAATCAGTGTATAAATTTATAGTACGTTTTAATTTATGATAAATTCTCTTTCGTAGTACAAGGTTTCCAAATTTGATATAATTTAATTAGTCTATAAATTTATTTGTTTTGACTAGTTTACCATCACATTTATCTATTTATATGTGCACGTACACTTAGTACGTAAAACATTACAGTGTCTATTAGTAAAATTAATTATATGTATATAGAGTAATTTCCATTCTTTATCAAATTCTAAGTTAACATGCATGTATATATAACGTTAGAGAATTAAATATGTCTTATGTATGTACACTTATAAGACTAGAATTTAGCTATTTTGAAAAGTATATATGTTCGTGAGAATTACATCCTATAAATTCATGAATTGCACACTATAGCCATTCCCAACAATAATTCGTAACTAATACAAGTAAATCTCAAGTAACGAACCCAAAAACTTAAGCAAATTCATTTCAAGTTCTGGCAAAACAAATTTCATTTCAGATTATTGGAATGTACATGTGCAAAAATGCCCCTAATAGATTTGAGGAATTTGTTGTCTGAAAAAGTGCTAAAAAGGTGCAGAGGCACCCGAAACGAGCAAAATAGATAGTACAAGGGCCACAAAAGTGCATTTTAAAATAAATGGACCATAAATGTGCATTGCCGATAATATTTGGCCTAAATATGTACTCATTCACTCTGAAAAAATAAAATATTTTGCTCTACTCACAATAGAAACAAGTGAAGGAGGGACATGTTCCTCCATCACTTGGCCGAGGGACATATGGGGATGGGTTGCTTCACTTGCTTGCAATGCGTCCTTAGAGCATCCGCAATGGTCGGCTAGCGACCGACTAGCCGATTCGTCGCGCTAGCCGAACCATTGCAATCGGCAAACACGAAATCGGCGAGCGGATCGGCGTGGGCTGGCCGATCGCTCGTCGCTGGCCGAAGCGCTGGCCGATCGGCTAGCCGCCATTGTGGCGGCCCGATTGGCCAGCGATCGGCCAACGCCGATTTTTGATTTTTATTTTTTTTTTAAAATCATATATAAACGCGATTTTCGTTTCATTTTCATTTGCACCACTTGTTTTAACGAGTTTTCTCTCTCTCTAACTTTCTGTACAAGAGCATCATCGAGCGATGAGTAACGCGGGTGGTAGCGGTAGTGGTAGTGGTGGGGATCCTGAGGAGTACGAACGGAGGATGAACGAGGCTATGGAGGCCTACATGAACCGCGGGATGGAGCGGTACATGCGTATGGCGGAACAGCAGGCGATACCTCTCCCTCCACGAGTTGTCCACCACCGAGCAGTGATTGATCGGGATCACGTAGCTGCACATCAGCGGCTGTACGAGGACTACTTTGCAGAGTACCCGCGGTTTCCCGCCAACATGTTCCGGCGGCGTTTTAGAATGCGCATGGAGTTGTTTATGCGCATCGTTGGGGCATTGGAGCGTCAATATCTGTGTTTCCTCTTCAGGCACGATGCGGCTGGCAGACCCGGCCACACCCCTATCCAAAAGTGCACGGCGGCAATCAGGCAGTTGGCCTATGGAGGCGCGGCAGACATGTGGGATGAGTACCTCCACATCGGTGAGTCGTCAGCCCTGAAATGTCTGAAGGAGTTCTGTGGGGGCGTGATCAGCATTTTCGGTGAGCAGTACCTTCGAAGCCCTACTCCCGAAGATTGTCAGAATTTGATGCAGATGCACGGGGAGAAGCATGGGTTCCCCGGGATGTTAGGCAGCATAGACTGTATGCATTGGGAGTGGAAGAACTGTCCGACTGCCTGGAAGGGGGCCTACACGACCGGCTACAAGTCAAAGAACCCCACGATAATCCTCGAGGCCGTAGCTGATTACCAGCTGTGGATCTGGCATGCGTATTTTGGGGTAGCCGGGTCGAACAACGACCTCAACGTCCTGAACTCGTCTCCCCTCTTTAACGAGAAGTGCCAGGGCGTCGGTCCAGCCGTCTCTTTTGTGGCCAACGGCAACCGGCACGATGTGGGCTACTACTTGGCGGATGGGATATACCCTCGGTGGCCGGTCTTTGTGAAGACGATCCGGCAAACAAGTGATGAAAAGAAGGCCTACTTTGCGCAACGACAGGAGTCGGCGCGCAAGGACGTGGAGCGCGCATTTGGTGTGCTCCAGTCTCGATGGGCGGCAATTAAGGGCCCAACGCGTTTGTGGGATGTCGGATGCGTTTCCGAGATAATGTACGCCTGCATTATCCTGCACAACATGATCGTCGAAGACGAAGGCGTACAACTGACTAGTTGGGTCAGTGACGATGAAGCCGGTCCAAGCCACGGAACGGCCACCCCTAGTGTACGACATGGGGTACCTCTCGATGAAGCCGGCCGACTCAAGGAATTTGCCAACATGCGCCAAGTGGATGCTCATATTCAACTCCAAAAGGATATAATTGAAGAGTTGTGGGTACGGAGGATTGCACGGCGATAGTTTTTTTTCTTTATTATGCATGTAATTTTTTTTTTATCTATGTAACTTTTTTAAATGCAATTAATGAATTTTCCCGTATATATGTCGTAAATTTAATTCCGTATTTTAATCGTAATTTTAATTCCGTAAATGTAATATATTTTGAATTGTTTTTACTGCGGCTAGCCTATGGCTGGCCTATGGCTGGCCTAAATATGATGTGGCAGGTGGTTTTTTTAGTGTTGCTGACATGGCAGGGGAGAGAATGGCTGGCCTAAGTACCATTGCCGATACTCTTATACTATCTCGTATCCTAGAATGGAATGGACTGGAGCGTCTGCGTGGTCGTGCCCTCAAAATTTATAACTATTTTCAGTTTTGATATTTTAGTAAGGTCCTCATTAAATAGCCATTCCATTATTGTGCACTATATTCACCCTCACTAATATTCGAGATTATATTACACACATTCACCTAGCATTTTTAATGGACAAAGGCCGTATAGACCTTGATTTTTGAAAAGAACAATTTTAATAGTAACCTTTTAAATTAAAAATGAAAATTAAATATAATAAATAATTACTACCTCTATCCTACAATAAGTATCACGTTTTGTCATTTCAGTCCGTCTTACAATAAGAATCACATTTTACTTTTACGATAAATGGTAAACAGGGATCACATTCCACCTAATGTATACAAGTGAGATTCATAGTCCACTAACTTACTTAACCAATTTTTATTTACATTTCTTAAAACTCGCCCTCTAAATCGCATACTAATTATTTAAATAAAAAGAAATAAAATTGCAAAAATTGGTAGCAAGATAGAGGGCAGACGCCAATAATAGGATCACAGCTCTATTTCCAACTATTATTATCATTATCATTATCATTATCATTATCATTTGGGGGAGGGGTATATGCTTTACTTGATTGTTAAGAACATGCTTTGTTTTTTTGACTATTTGGTTTGTAATTGAGTGTTGTTACAAGTACCAATTTCTTCTTCTTTTATTACTTCATTGTCCTAATTTTTGATAGCATGGTGGCCCCTTAAATATATCTACCAAATCATTCCACATATCAAAAAGCGAAACAATTAAAGTCATTAAAGAGTCTACCCCCATCAATACATTATACATATGTAAGTAACTTTAATTATTTATTTCTAATAATAAATTACTAGAATATTTAATAAGATTATCTCACTATTGTTTTCTAATACTCCCTTGTCCCTAAAAATAGAAATTATTTCATTTTTTTTCATCCTTAAAAATAAAAAATTTATATTTAAGAAAACTTAATATCTAAGGTGGGACTTAATTTCCGTTAACACACTTTGTTTTCCCATCTCCCTTACTTTTCAATTTTGCATAAAAACTCGGGTCGATTCAAAAGTTCATATTTTTAGGGGACTGAAAGAGTATTATGCACCACAACTCAATGATGTAACGATCCGACTCCAAAATTGACGAATATCCTCACAATTTTACAAATCAACCCTAGTCTTTTAAGCATGCTTTACTCTCAAACACACACCTCATAAGAAACTTCTGAGCTGGTCACATGTCTTAGAATTTTTTAGATTACACACTTAATCTTGATGTTCTTATGAGATAAATATCATAAAAAAATTGCACCTAGTTGGTATGAGTAACACTTATCAAATAAGTTAAGTACCCCTCAATATGCAATCTTATATCTTTATATTCTTAAAATTCATTTTATCTAGTGTATTTCGTGTCATTCATACCCTGTTTATTTTAGAACTAGAACCTACTCTTTATATATGCCTATGCATCGATGTTCACTCTCTAATTTTGTCTCAGCCATTACAAATACTAATATGTTTTCATCATAATTTTGTACGTGTAAAATCATTTATCTTGCATACTGAGCGTAGTCATATGTGATTAATATTAATTGATATTTCTAGGAAAACCTTTATACGCACAAATACCTGAAGTCGTCGACTTAATATTTTGATTTGATTAAATCTACTAATTTAGTAGATACAATTATAATTTTTTTATAGTACTAGTACTACTTAACAAATTATCGCACACACGAAAAATTGTGAATGAGAACTTCTAGGGATTGATCACCGAAAGCAAAGCTATAATCAACAATTGCATGGCTAAGATAAATTTTTGCTTTAGTATGTGTTTATACTTTTTGCATTATTCAAATTTATAAAGTAATCATGTCGCTCCAGGTACTTTATTAAAAAAAGATTTGTTTTTTTATTGAACTAAGTGATGCCTTACTGTCGCATAATAATGCAATTTATTTTCAAATTAATTACTACGTAGTTTATTTCCATATTTTGATACTGTCACAAAAGGCTATTATTAAACAGTGTGATCGCGTAATTTTCGAGTTTTAAAGCAATAGAAATCATGAAATTATTGCCACTTTTCTTACGCTTTTTGACTTACAGCATTTGTTTTTGACTAAAAGGAAAGTTTAGGAAATTCATATTGGGCGATGCCTGTTAGATTTCTGAATTAATAAGGTTTTGGTGACTCCTCACGAGAGCTTTAGTATTTGCTAGTTATAATATGCATTTTATATTTAATACAAATAAAGCAATAACAATAATCGACTTATACAGTAGCATATAATATCTATATAAGTTAATAATTTCATCAAACAATTTATATTTTCATAATTTTAAAATTACACGATCTCAATTACAAATAAAATAGTAAGTACATAATTAAAAAACTAAATGTGAAAATACATAAAACTATTAAAGGTTATATTTACGAATAAAACAAAATTCATGTTAATAAACATTTTTAAAAATATATTACTATAATTTAAGTGAGAAATAAGTGTGAGAAATTTAGGACTCGAAGAAAGTATGAACGTGTATATATAGACAAAAGGAAAAATAATTGTACTAGTAAATAAAAAACCAAAAATTTAAATGCGTGGCCAGATGCGAAAGCTCAAATTTAACTTATTTGCATGAGCTACCCCAATTTGATAGAGGCCATGGGTCGGCCCATTTTGTGCATATCTTATTAAGAACTGGGCTTAAGCCCATTAAAGTTTATGGATGCAATTGATTTTATGTGACAATATAGTAGTACTACTGTACTAGTATCAAAAAAGGGAACTCATGCATGTTAATTAGCACATGATTTATCTTCTGGAAGCGCTTAAATATTTTATAAAATGTACTGTTTCTCCAATATTTTATGCATCAAATAAATGACATACTTGTGATAAAGTTGGTACCAGTCCATTCCAAATTTAACCATTTTCCAGCCAGCACAATAATTAGGAAAATACTCCATTTATGAAAGTTGGGAGTCGTACTTTTTTGGATTTACGCTAAAGTGTAAATTGGACAATTGAATGAGCTAGTCATCTAGGTGATATTGATTAATATTGGCCTTCCAGACCTATACCCATGCCATGCCTTCTTGTTTACTTACCAAATTATTTCCACAATTATTCTAAATCAACATCTTTTCAAAATGCTCAAATTCAGCAATGCGATGGGAATACTAAAATTTTAATTAGGTACGATAATTTTCGACATGATAAAAAAACACGATGTAAACTCAAAATGTTAATGATTTATGATCAAACCTTATTGCATTTACGTCCTTGTACGATAGTTTTAGATTGAGTTCGAACGGGATTCTAGTAACCATTATTATTTTATTTTTTTATTTTATGACTTTTACTAGTAGAACTACAAGTAGGTTATCCTTTTTCTACTTATATACGTCTTCTAATGTTACAAAGTCAAGTCTGTGTCGCTATCGTGCAATGTTGGGACTATGTCACTATCGTGCCATGTCGGGTCCGTGTCGTTGTCGCGTCATTATTCTCTATGTTGCTATCATGCCATGTTGGCTTCATGCCGTTGTCAGGTCGTTATTCTGTAATTATTGTGTTACGTCAGCACGAATCGGATTATGTCCTAACGAGTTCGTGTTGTGTTCATTTTTTAGTATAGTAAACCAAGTTATTGTCAATGTTACAATTTCGATAGCATATTATATTCGAATTTGATCTTAGAAATTGAGTTGTTATTGGATCGATCCGATAACAACCCAATCCTCACCGTTCTAATTTTATTCTAAACCCTCCGTTCCATAGTAGGGGAGACAATTCTTTTCGGTACGAAGATTGAGAGAAATTTTGTTAAGTAAGTTAAATAAAAGAATACTCCCTCCGTTCCACAAAGATTGTCCCACTTTGACCGGACACGGATTTTAAGAAATGTAATGGAAAGTGAGTTGAAAAAGTTAGTGAAATGTGGGTCCTACTTTTATATATTAGTTTTATAATAAAATGTGAGTATGAATGAGTTAATGGAATATGAAGCCCACTACAAAAAATGGTAAAAAGTGAAATGGGACAAACTTTGTGGGACAGACCGAAATAGAAAATGGGACAATCTTTGTGGGACGGAGAGAGTAATAAATAAGAAATGAAAAATGTAGAAAGATGAAAAAGAGAATAAAATAAGTGAAAAGAGATGTGTTGACTTTTATTAAAAGAAAAAAATGACTTCCCTTCAATGAAACGTATCAAAATGACAAAATGACTTCACTATTATTGGATCGAAGGAGTACACATTTTAAAAATATATATGTAAAGTAATAACTAACCTCCTAATTTTATTCTACAACTTTATACTAAAATATAATATGAGAAACCTGTTTTCGAATTTTTCATGATCTTTGATTTTGACACGATTTCCTAAGCGTAACATTTGAATCACAGCCATTGATATTTGATGGATGATTCGTCTCTGTAAAATGATGCTATTTAAAGGGAAAAAACCCACGCCCGAATTAAATGCCACACACACACTCCACTCCATTTCGCGCTACTCTCTCTCCCTCTCTCGCACTTGCACAGTAGCAGCTTCATTTAAAGGTATGCCCTCATCGCTTCGTTTCGCCTTTTCTGCATGCCACAACTCTCTCACAAGCACAAAACTGTACATTAAAGCAATGCATGTATTCGGTTCAGTCATCAGTGTATTGTGGATTAATCGATTTAGTTTTCTTTTATTTTTGAATTTTTTTGGGTGTTTTCCTATTCTTTTGTTTCGAATCTTTAATTTTGTTTTGGAGTGGGGTTTCCTGATCCTATTTTGCTAGTTCGTCATCTTTTGTGAAAGAAATCGGGTTCGGAACTCGGGCTGAGTAAGTTTCCTATCTCGAATCACAATAATGTACATGTTTCGCTAGATTGTAGGACTTGTTAATGAGTTATTTGGTTCCACACAATGCAATTTGCCCTCTGTGAAGCAGCCAATATTGAAATTTGCCCATTTTGTGTCGTTATTGAAGTGGACGCGTTGTTTCTTTCATTTTTTGGATTATGATTCCAACATATCATGGTGGTACATATTTCTTTATGATTAGAAACTGTAACTGCTGTTTCTGGTGGGGTTTTACCTAGTTTTTTCAGCCAGTATTGGAGATGCCTTTCCTTTAGAATTTTGCCTATGGCTGCTTTGCTCTATTCTTTCCACTTAAGTTTTATAGCATCCAAGAAGCATTTTAGTATATGTACTGAGTTCAGGATACTTACCACCAATATTCCTGCTGTATGTATATGTATTGAGTTCAGGATACTTTGTACTTACCACCAATCTCCACCCTGTATATTGATTTAGCAGTTTTCCAATTTTCAGCTGGCGTTTTGATATTCATCATATAAGATTGCCATAGCAGAATGGTAGTTGGCAGGACCGCACAGACATATTTTCCTAAAGAAATTCCGATGGCATTGAATGGGAAATGGGCAAGAAACTTGAGTAAGAACCAGCTTGGAAGCGTCATATTTGGCTGCACAAAACAAACCATGGATGAGTGTCTCACCAAACAACTCTTCGGTTAGTCTTTTCGATATCTATTTTTCTTCAGGCTTGCCTTGCACGGACACAATTATCATCATACAGTCTTTAATTTGCCAAATACAAAAATACTCGGATATTAATCATACTATAACTTGATGTTAGAGTTGGTACGTACTTACACTCAATTTGTATCCGTGGTTGGTAGGTCTGCCGGCACCACACTTTTCATACGTAAAGAACATCGAGCCAGGTTTACCACTTTTTCTGTTCAACTACAGCGAGAGAAAACTTCATGGTATCTATGAAGCTGTTGGCTCAGGTAAAATGAATATTGATCCATATGCTTGGACAATAGATGGTTCAGAAAGAACAAGGTATCAAGCTCAGGTATTATATGGGAATCTGGTCAAATCTAATTTCTCTTCGTTATTTTCAACATGTTCGTGATTTCCTTTTCTGAGTAAGGCAAAGTACTTACTCTTTTCTGTTATTGGATTCAGGTTCAAGTACGCCTGCGCTTGCAGTGCCAAGCCCTTACTGAAATTCAGTTCAAGCTATCAATTTTTGACAACTATTACGGCCAGAGTCATTTCCGGTTTGAGTTGGATCATGCCCAAACAAGCAGATTGATCTCCCAGTTCTCCTCTCAAGCAGTTGCTCCTAGGATCAGTATAAAACCATATCCCCCAATTTGGACTGCAAAGCAGATGATCCCCTCGACCAACAAGATAAAAAAAAGTGGAGCTTCTGAGCCACCAGCTTCGGCGGATAATTTTTCCAACTACGATGATTCTATTTCTACATCTACGACTTCAGATAACTCAATCTCTCTGAATGGAAACAAACAACTGATTGGGGGAGCCATCCAAGGGGAACAATTCGATGAAAAAGATCTTATCCTCATGAAAATAAAGGAACTAGCTCTCAGCAGTAAATTCACGGATGCTAATTTGATATCTGGTTCGGTAGGAGAGACATCCACAAGTGATGATGGTTTGCAGTGTGAAACTCGAGATGATGACCAGGTGACTTTGGGAAAGAGGAACAGTGAAAGCTCTTCCGATCAATTTGATTCCCTTGCGCTTGTTGAGAAGGTACTTTCATTGCATGCACACACAGATCTGGTCAGTTAATTAGTTTAACCAACCCGATCATTCATGATTTAATTTGAGAAGCAAGTTCTTTTTTATTAGGGGATTATAAAGCAAGTTTTTGTCTTTTAATTACATTTTTTACTCATTTCACATCATCTGGTTTATAATGGTCTGTAGCATACTACATATCTGACACTCATATTTATGCCCATTGCAGTTGTACATGGAAATTGAAGAGCTAAAGACTTTTAAGCTAGAACAAATTACGAAGACAGAGAGTTTGGCAAATAAGCTGGTAATGTTTTTCCTCTCTGTAACATTTTCTCTTAAAATGTTTGGTCTGTTTTTATAAGGTTGTGCCTTTCATACTTGGTTTGGTCTCAGTACAATGTGAAAATAAAAATGTTGCGTGTTTGGTGTTACTGTCTTTGTTGTGAATCTGATTCCTGGCAATGCTGAGTTGTCGCAAGGTATTCCATTGTTTACGGGGGACCTAAGTGATTCTGTTGAGTGAGTAAACGCAAGTTCATATAGTGTTCCTAGTTTGCCTATTATTTGAATCTTAATGCTTAAACGAATGGCATCTAGTCACAGAACAATGACATGTGTTCAGATTTGGGTTTGATTTGGTCAATGATTCAAACCACTGTTTGGTCAGCATACTTTAGTGAAGTTTGGCTGGTATGCACTTTAGTGAAGTGTGCTATACTCTTAACTTTGTTTACCTGGAATGTAAATACTTCCATTTTTGCCCTGAGCAGAGTACAATAATGTTGCATTGCGAACTCTTCCCATCTCAAATATGTAACAAGGTTTATATTTTTCTAACACAATTGATGTTTTATTGCATGGCAAACAAGAAATATATTGCAAGGTTTATATGACAGCTCTGAACCTTTTGTTTTATTGCATGGCAAACAATATATTGGGTTTTACTTCACAGCAATGAAATGCAAGTCTTTGGTGCTTTTCTTTTAAGATTAGGCTTTGTGCTTCTATTAGCTAAATTATTTTGTTGGTCTTTATTGGTAATATTTCATAAAATTTAATTCCTCGTACTTTACAGATTGAGGCAGAACAAGAAATTCTTCGATTGCAAAATAGATGCTCGGTGCTGGAGTACATGTGTGATGTTTCTGAGCAACCTGTGTATGCCCGAGAGCTTGTGGAGTCACCTGATGAATATCACTTAAATATAGATGAGTCAATATTGATAGTGGGTGGATATGATGGTGTATCTTGGTCATCAGCATTGCAGTCCTTCCTGCCTTCAAAAGACATCTTAAGATCTCTTAAGCCTATGTCTTCTGCTCGATGGAATGCCCCAGTCGTGGCATTTAATGGAGAACTCTTTGTATTTGGTGGTGGAAGTGGTTCTAAGTGGTATGATACAGGTACTTCTCACGCCTGCTCATCCTCCTCCTCCTCCTCTCTCTTTGTAATGACAATTGCACTCTCTTTATCTGCAGTTGAGTCCTATAACATTGTAAACAATGAGTGGACTCTGCGTCCTTCCCTGAACAAAGAAAGAGGCAGCTTAGCTGGTGCTGCTTTAAATAATAAAATATTTGCAATGGGTGGAGGAAATGCAATGGAGTTCTTCTCAGATGTAGAAATGTATGATCCGTTTGTCGGAAGGTGGATTCCTTCACGCTCAATGCTCCAAAAGGTTTTATTCCTATTCTCTTACTCCGGAAAGTATTTGTTGAGTTACTTGAGTAAGGAAGATACAGTATAGACAAAGCTTCTACGATTGATAAAAGCATCTAGGAAGAGCAGCAGTTGTCTTACTATATTCTTCAGTTGCACTAAGTCTTGTGACATACGCTCAAGAAAAATAATGATTAATCTAAACATGCTATGATGATATCATTTGCAACGTGGTTCCTTGATAGAATTAGATGATCTTTGTTTATTATGCTCAATTTCAACGTCATGTAGTCAATGTGGTTGATTCTATGATGCTATTAAACTCAGAAAACTTGATTAGGGTTCTTAAAAATCTTATATCAATTTTCTGCCTCGTATTTTCAACAGCGGCATGCTCATGCTGCTGTGGAGTTGAATGGTGCACTCTATGCTGTTGGGGGATTCGATGGACAAGAATATTTGAAGTAAGTCACGAACCTCTTTGTAACTATCTTTCTTTTAACAGTTCATCTTCTTAAGAAAATTTATTTGAACGTGTGGTGTGTAGTTCTGCTGAAAGGTTTGACCCCAGGGAAAATTCATGGACCAGAATCCCGAGTATGGAAGCAAAAAGAGGCCTCCACTCACTTGTTGTAATGAATGAAAAGATGTATGTTCTCCTCATGTGCCTCCTTATGCTTGTTTCTAGTTGGGAGCTCGAGTTTTCTTATTCAAAATTCAGCGGCCTATAATCTTGAGCTAAGATGATGGTATACTGTGTTTGGCAGATATGCGCTTGGTGGTTATGATGGAACAGCAATGACACCCAGTTTTGAGATATATGACCCTCGGCTTGGATCATGGATGACGGGAGAACCCATGAAGCAAGGCAGAGGCTACTTCGCTGCTGGTGTTCTTCATGAATCTATTTACGTTATTGGAGGGATTGAGTCTGATGAGCAAATCATCGAAACGGTATACATTTAATCTGCTTATATAACAGTGCTCTCTCTCTCTCTCAACATGCCTTTTCTGATGCAATGGCAGGTTGAGTGTTACAAGGAAGGTGCAGGTTGGGAAGCTACAAACCTGAGGGCTGTAGGAAAGAGATGCTTTGCCTCAGCCATTGTTTTGGAAGGGAAATGAATCGATGTATTGAATGTTACATATAATTTCTGAAATCCAATTCTAAGCAATTAGGTGATTTTACATATAAAATCTATGAATGAAATTTAGTTGCTTGGTCCCAGGAATATCGTGCTTTTCATAATTCGTGAACATGGCATAATCTTGAAATGAGACGAACTATTCACTCACTTTTATACAAAACCCTCTCAGCAATTTTTTTAGAAGCTACTATGATTCAAGCATCTCCACTATGAAAAAAATGTCAATTGGAAGGAAAAAATAAGTATACCTTTAATTGAGATTGCCATTGATTTTAAGAAAATGTGAAAGAATGTATGAAAAGTCAGTTTTACTTTTTATTATTTATACATTAACTTTCCAAAATATTGCTTAACGATAAATTGTTAGTAGTACTACTAATTTTGTCCATAATTAGTCTTTTTTTGGGCCATCTAAATATCTAATTATTAACATTTCTAAGTTTTTCTCTCACATTAAATAAGGCCTATTCTATCATGATAGTAGATGATGGTAGCATTTGAAATATTAGACATAATAACAATGTGTGATAAATATTAGAATTACATTAGTTATAGAAGTAGGAGTGGGATTCATGAGTTACATTTTTTTAGTTTAGATAAGACCAAGATATATGGGTCATTTGGTTGTTTGGTAGATAAAATAAGTTCATGTTAGATCATCAAAGCCCATCTCGGTCCGCTTAGACACGAAATGAATTAGTTCAAAAATGTGGATTATTTAACAACCCAAAAGAGTGAGATAATATATTCTTATCTTAAAGTCGATCTTAATAAATTATCTTGTATTAATTTAACATGTCTACCAAACATGCACTTAAAGAGAAACTATAATACATTGTCAAGCCAAATTTTTGAAAATAATAAAAACTGAATAAAAGATAAGAATATAATCTCACTCTTTAAGATGGGACGTTCTGAATTTACATTGTGAAGTCGATCTTAATATAATTTGTGAAGATATGAAGGGGCGATCTGAATTTCATCGACTGCGTAGATAAGATCTGAAACTATAATACATCGTCACCTGCCAAATTTTGTGAATGAAGTGGAATGTGAGACCTACTTACTATTTATGGTAAAAATAATGTGACTTTTATTGTGAGACAAACTACGATTGTGGAGAATTTTTTAAAAATATAAATGAGCTAGCTTTATGTAACATATAGAAAAGAAAAATGTCTCTATTTTTATGGAATAGAGAAAGTATGATAAAAATAAGTAACTAAAAAATGACTCAGTTACAAAAGTATCCAAAATGGAACTCAACATTAGGGAATGGAAAGTATTTTAATTTTATAATTTATTATATATATATATATAGAGGTGTATTCATATGCTTTTCCTATATTATATGCTTTTTGCTTTTTAATCCCAACCATTCATTCTTATCATCTAATGGACGAAATTAAGGCCTGATCATCTATTTTTTATTAATTAAATAAGTGGAAAAGGGCGTTTAAGGGAATGACAATGTTGGTGGTTATGGAAAGTCCAAGATTTTCTCCTCACACAATATTGCGTCGGTTTTTTAATTATTCTCCAGAATTTTTTCTTCTTTTTCACCGTGAAAATAACCTCTCTTCTCTTTCATCTTTCAACGTTAGTTCTTCGTTAAAAATCAAATCTTGCCTTGGTTGTAATTATCGTATATTTTTCGGAGTGTTCATGGAATATTATCGTTAATACAATGGAAGAAGGTGGTTCCTCAACAATGGACCAAGCTTATGATTCAAACATGGACGAAGGTAATTAATTTCGAGAAGTCATCGTTTTTTGTATCTACGTTTCATTAATATCCAAATCACACATATTAGCGCAAACTTCTTTGACATTCTGTATCTGTTAATTAAAGGGGATCGCCTAGGGTTTAGAATTGAGTTTGCATGGGCTAGGGTTTATGGACGGGCGGTTTGGATGTAAAGTTGTGAATAAATAATCCAACTATTAGTTTGTCTTGTTTATGGTTTAGAAACGTTGATTCATCTCGGATGTTGTGGTACTAGCTACAAATAATGTAGATTTAGTACTATATAATTTACATTATTAGATAGATAATGCACGTTTTATGTTGTGTTAGACCCGTTAATTAAACTAGGGTGTTGTGTTATTAGATACATATAATGTAGATTTAGTTCTGGATAATGTACATTGGTAGATAGATAATGCAAGTTTTATGGTTCATAATGTTTGTGTTAGATGAGTTTTGTTTTTTGTGATTCTGTGCAGTGGTTGTTGTACCTGAGTGTTCGAAAGAGTTGAAGCCTGTCTTTGGCCAGAAGTTCAAATCACTGGATTTTTGTTTTGCGTTCTACGATGTGTATGCCCGGGCTGTTGGTTTTGATACTCGCAAATCACAAACGAGAAAAACTGATGGTATAATTACTTGGTATAAGGTGGTATGCAACAGGGAAGGCAGCAAGAACTCGTGCGTGGATGACCAAGCAAATGCACGGTCTAGTTTTTCGTTGAAACGTCGACGTTTATCCAAGCGTTGTGGTTGTAAAGCCAGTATCTCATTCAAGTTCTTCTCCGACGGAGGAGTTTCAGGTTATACTGTCGAGGAGTTTAACGAAGTTCATAACCATTACATGGTTGGAACAGAGCATCAGCAGTTCATGTCAATCAATCGAAAGTTGGACGACGTACATCAACAATTTATCCTTGATTGTTCAAAGGCTAACATAGGTCCCACGCTCACGTTTAATGTGCTGAAGGAAATTCTAGGTGGTTTTCAGCTCGTTGGCTGCAATGTTGGGGATATAAGGAATGTTTCACGAGACATCAAAGCATACGCTCATGGTATTGACGTACAAATGGTTTTGGATGATATGGCTAGGAAGAAAGAGATGTCCGAGGCATTCACATATGAGTACGAGGTTAATGCTAGCGACCAGCTGGTTGCTCTGTTCTGGTGTGATGGTTTGATGAAGAGGAATTACCACATGTTCGGTGATATTGTGGCTTTTGACACCACCTACAACACAAATAGGTATACCTGTCGTGCATTAAAACAGTTAATACGTACATTATTATATGCATTAATATATACTATATATGCATTATACATGTTCTTTGCTTGACTTATGCCGGCTTATGTTACACAGGTATTGTATGATCTTCGCGCCCTTCACGGGAAAGGACAATCATGGGCGACCAGTAACTTTCGCTGGTGGTTTGGTAAGCAGCGAGAAGACCGGTGCTTTTGCATGGCTGTTTAGACATTTTGTCCAATGTATGGGTGTTGCTCCGAAGATGATTGTTACAGATCAAGATTTGGGGATGAGATCGGCTATTGAAGAGATTCTTGTTGGGACTCGCCACAGATGGTGTATGTGGCATATCATGCACAAGTTGGCCAATAAAGTTCCTGGTCGGTTGTTGCGGGACGAAGATTTCAAGAAAGAGTTCAATGCCTGCGTCTGGTCGGATCTGCTAGAACCCGATGAGTTCGAAGAAGAGTGGAATGGAATACTTGAACGTTATGACCTGGAAGACCATGGTTGGTTGAAGACATTGTACGACTACAGGCAATTATGGATACCTGCATACTTCAGAGATTTCCCAATGGGCTCGATGATTAGGACCACCTCTATTTCTGAGTCAGAGAATAGTTTCTATAAAAAATTTCTGAAGCCACGCAACAACATTGCCGAATTCTACTTGAATTTCAACCAAGCTGTGGATTTCCAGCGGAATAGTAGAACAAAGCTGGACTACCAAGACGTGACTGCCCTACCTATATTGGCCACTGCTCTTCCTTTCGAGAAACATGCTTCTACTCTGTACACAGATAGTATGTTCAAGAAAATACAAGAGGAGATTGTTGAGGGAAATGACAGATGCCGCGTTTTGGACTTCTCGTCTGCAGACATGGTGGACACCTACAAACTCGGAGACAGCCTTCGCAATTCGTACTTTGTGAGACATGATAAGAGTGACGAGTCATACTCATGCGATTGCAAACTTTTCGTTAGGCAGGGATATCTGTGCAGTCATATATTCTTTTTGTTTAGGAACAATGAAGTGAAAAAGATTCCGGATGACTACTGTGCAAGTAGATGGCTGAAGACCTCGCTAGCTAAGGCTGTCCATGGACATGTTGATGAGACTTTACCTACACAGTCCTTTGTTGATGAAAGGCAAAACGTTTCAAAGCAAGGGATCTCACTGTTCTATGGTTTTCTTCGTCGCTTTGAGACGGACATTGATGTGCTTCGTGCATTCGTAGGTGGACTAGAGGAACTGGGTAATAAGCCATCTCTGGACTAGACGGACATTGATGTGCTTCCTATATTTACCCAGCCATCTCTTCAATCCACTCTGGACTGTACTCCTCTTCGTCTTGCCTTGCCTGAGTCAATTGCGTAACTATTTCTTCATCTTGAACTACAATCTCATCCTCTAATCCCAACAACTTCTTCCCTATCTGAATCCCTACTCGGATGCCCTGATCCTCCAGCAGTTCAACGGGTATCATCTTGAAATCCTCTACCCACGTCGTGATGGCATGGCCCATCAGCACACTTGAAGCGATGAACTTATCTCGTATACGTTTAGCTCTGTTTGTGCTTGGTGCTGCACCATCTCCTCTGTTCACAGCCTGCAACCTCCTAGCTTCCTCATCCATCAAATACTTTTCCTTATCAACACGGTCCTCCAACCTTCCAGTACCGAACTGATCACGCTCGGCATCCTCTTTTTTTTTTTAAGTTTTCCATCGTCCAGCCTTTTAGTGTTGGCCAGGCCCGGCTAACTCGCCTCTGGATGTGAACCACGCGGTCCACATACGTCAACTGGTAAATACAGAGGTACTGAAGGTCAATAATCCATTTTCTGGTAAGCTTAATGCATGAACACACTATGTTTAATGCAAGAAATGACTGACAGTAATGCATAAGTAAAACAAAATATGAAATATGCTTCAATATGACCAAAATTCACTTTTCATGCAGAGAGGGTTTCACTTACCAATAAAAAATGCATAGGCCCGGTGAAATATAGAGTGTCCCCTTTCTTCCATGTAGGATAAGTGGCCTCCAATACTGATAAGACGTAGCCGCACCAGTTGAGACTCCTAATCCCATCAACATCATCGATGAAGTGTAGAATCTTCAGCTTCAAGTTACCGTCCGCCGGTGTCTCAATTACTGCATTTTCTAGCATGAACATGAACATCCGTTTGAAATCAGGACCACCGTTCACCTCCTGCTTAATCACTTTCGCAACATCAGCCGCTGTCATTTTGTAACGACTCTTTCCACAACGTTCTGCAACGTAGTCGTTGAACTGGAATTCGGTTTGCTTATCAACTGGCCTTGAGATTGGTGTTGGCCCTTTTGGAAAACCTAACGTCAGATGGACATCGTCCTCATCGATCGTCAAGCCTCCACCGCCACATAACGGTATCTGGCAGTGTGCAAGATTCAATGAGTTGAGAACCTAGAAGGCGATGTACCCGGGGATCTCGCTGATGTTGTAGTGTAGCATGGCCCCGAATCCAAGTTCTTCCACTGCTTCCTTTTGCCGTGGGGTCAGCTCTTTCAAACAATTCACAAAGTCTGTGGTGCTCCTTGTGTATAAATGGTCAACCTTTTTCCCTCGAGTCTTCCTCTTGTCCGCATCTTCAGTTGAGGTACTAGCCTCTGCCATCTGCTGGTCCTTTAGTCTATCTCTAAACTTTTGTGCCACTGATAAAGGCAGTACATCATCCACAGTCTGATCTATATCCAATCTTGGGTGTTTGGAAGCTGCAAAAAGGAATAAGTGTACAATTACAATTAATGCATAATTATAACTAGTTAATGTTAATGAACCGTATCATAATGCATAAACTGTACTTAATAATTTGTAATGCAAAATAATATGACCACAATGCACAAACAATGTTAAATAATGTTGAAATCTTGACTGCAATGCACCAAATAAGCACTACAACTACACACCGTCATCAACAAAACTAACACAAACACAAATAATGCAGAAAAAGAACTGAATAATGTACAAAAAAAGGTAATCCACTTCTAGCAACATTAAAGCAGAGATGGAATACAGTTGTAATGCAAAAAAATAGGAACAAAATGCACCAAACACATTAAATCATGCAGTAAAATTTTCTCTTCCGACATTGTAGAATAATAATGACGCAAACCAAACAAATAATTCAGAAAATTTAATGAATACTTTTTAAAAATTTGCAACCAACTTCTATAATGTTGATATCCAACCGAATAATGCATAAAAATAACTTCATAATGTACACAAAAGGTAAAGCACTTCTAGCAACATTATGTCTGCTATGGAATACAGTTTTACTGTCAAAAAACAGGACCAAAATGCACCAAAACTGTTCAATAATGTTGAAATATTGAGTGCAATGCACTAAATAAGCACTACAACTACACACCTTCATCAACAAAACTAACACAAACACAAAGAATGCAGGAAAAGAACTGAATAATGTAAAAAAAAGGTAAACCACTTCTACCAATATTAAAACAGAGATGGAATACAGTTTTAATGCCAAAAAACAGGAATAAAATGCACCAAAAATTTTGAATAACGTATGAAACTTCTCCTTAGACGCACTGCAGAATAATAATGATGAAACCCAAACGAATAATTCAGAACATTCAAGGAATAATGTTTATAAATTTGAAACCACTAAGAAGAACAACTACCCAGCTATGTGAAAGAGTGGTAATGCAAACAAATAACCATAAAATGCACAACGAACGTTAAATAATGAAACAAACAATGGAAAAACACACAATCGGTTTCTTATAATGGCACAGCATTCTCACCTTCGGTCTGCGTGGGCTGGCTCTTGTAGGGGCGGCCTCTTTTCGACATCGCAAAACTAACACACACAACACCACCACCAGAAAGCGCGTTAGAAAATACACCAGAACCACAAAATTCGAACATTTAAAGCAAGGTCGACAAGAATCCTCAAATTAAGGACGAATACAACCGAAAACCCTAAAATCAAACCAAATTCTACTCAGAAAACAACAAAAAACATCCAAATATTGATACCCCATTATCTAAGGCTCACTATTTCACATTTTTCAAAGAAAATTTACTAAAAAGCGAGACTTAATACTCATACCTTACACGAGGAACGGAGATGTACACTTGACCGACGGCGCTCGCGCCCTAAACCATGAACTTTGAGACCTTGAATCGTCGACCCAGTTGCTTTTCACTGTCAAATTCTGCTTCGAAGTCGCCACCGGTTCAAAGCTATTTCAACGGCGGCGGCTAGGGTTCGGCTTGTTCCGAAAAATGAGAGAATTTTGGTTGATATAGTTCGATTTGATAGAATGAGAGAGAGAGAGTAAGAAGTTGGAAGGTGTATCAAAATCCCGCTTAATTATCGGAACTGCCGTTTTGAAATGTGCTCCAGACATTATGTTTTTACTATTATAACCTTATAATGCACAGAATGCTACTCATAATGCAACACGGGATTAATTTCATAAATCTAATCTTGACCGTCCACTACTATAATCTAATGGATGTGATTAAGAAGGAAATAGTACTCTAAGGGGTAAAAGTACCTTAATGCTCCCATATATATATATATATGAAAATGACAATACAAAAATGCATCTCAATACAAAATCCAGACCAAATCCTGACCAAGAGATTTTTCAATCTAATGGTCAATAATTAAAGAAAAACACGGTGGGTCATTATAAAGAAGTTTTAAGTCATATTATAAAATTTGGGTTTGAGGTCATGTTAAGATCATTTTATGTCATCCTTATTATAATGACATAAAAAGAAGCTTACGATGACCTAAAAATGACCTCTGTATGCTCGGTTCTGTATTTTTGTATTAAGAATGAGTTTTACATAGATCAAAACTATATATATATATATATATATATATATATATATATATATATATATATATATATATATATATATATATATATATATAGGGAGATGATCAAAACAAGTATGTGTTTAAATCCAGAAATGCAGCCCAAATCTTGGCCCTAGGATTAGATGATCTAATGGTCAATAATTAATCCAAAATACGGAAGGTCATAATTAAGTAGTTTTAGGTCATATTATAATATTTGGGTTTATGTCATATTAATATCATTTTAGGTCATGCTTTGTTAGCATGACCTAAAAATAAACTAACTATGACCTAAAAATGCCCTACGTATGATATGGTTCTGCGTTTCTGTATTTAAATCTGGTCTTCATGATGATCAAAATAAGAATGCATTTAAATCCAGAAATGCAGCCCAAATCTTGGCCCTGGGATTAGATGATCTAATGGTCAATAATTAACTCAAAACACGAAAGGTCATAATTAAGTAGTTTTAGGTCATATTATAAGATTTGGGTTTATGTCATATTAAGATCATTTTAGGTCATGCTTTGTTAGCATGACCTAAATATAAACTAACTATGACCTAAAAATGCCCTACGTATGACTTTGTTCTGCGTTTTTGTATTTAAATCTGGTCTTCATAGATCAAACTCATATATTGTACAAACTCCAAACTTTTTCAACACAATATCAACATAATGTCAACACAGTATAAAATTTCAAGATTCTGATATCAACACAATATCAATACAATGTCAACACAACATCAACCGTTGACATTGTGTTGACATTTTTTGTTGCTATTGTTTCATGATCTGTTGATATTTTCTAACGGTCCAGATCATAGTTTGGAGTTTGTACGATATTTAGAGTTTGCATTTGATCACGTCCCTATATATATATATATATATATATATATATATATATATATATATATATATATATATATATATAGGGGAGTGATCAATTGCTAACTCATCATTTAATTGCTAACTACAACTAATTTAAGGCCATAGGATTTTAGAAAACGTGTGGTCTACAATTTGCCACGTGTAATTTTCGTTATTATTAATAAAATAAAAAAAGATTAAAAAAAAACGCCAAATTAGAGTTTTAGATGAAAATGTCAATATAGTGTTTCGTAAATATCAACACAATGCTTTGAGAATGTCAACACGATGCTTTAAGAATGTTAACCCATTGCTTATATTGACATTCTACATGTATTATATTGACATAATTTATATAGTATGTTGACATTTCTGCTTTACGAAAAAATTGAAAAATTTTTGAATTTTTTTTCAAATTTTGACGTCGGAACATATGCATATGTGATATCGTTGGAATCCTTATAAAATTATCTTTAATTTGATATATGTTATATGAATTTAAAGTTTTGGGATTTCTTTTAAAAGTTAGTTATAACTAAACATGTAGTTAATTGACATTAATACCCCTGTTGATATTTTATGGAATTAATCCTATGGCTTTATTGACGTTTTTTGTTGATCGTATTGATATTTCTTGGTTGATGATCTAGGCCCTTAATTTAAATATCTAATGGCTATTATTTAGTTGTAGTTAGCAATTAGGTATTGAGTTAGCAATATAACACTCCCCTATATATATATATATATATATATATATAGGGGTGCACTATGGTGCCACCATAGATAAAATAACATCATACCACCAATATACACCCTTAGATCCGGAAATCCAACGCTCAAGATTGAATTTCGCGAACAGAATTGAGATCGCTGTCTAGTGTATACGAAATTGCTGTAGGGGGCATTTTAGTCATTCCAAACAGATTCAAATTGGGGATATCCCAAAAAATATCGTCATTCTCCAAATTCGTCTCTCTCTCTCCCCGACTCTCCGATTCTCCAAAATCTCATCCCGCCGCCTCCACCTCTAAAACCCGCCGCCTCCGCCTCTAAATCCCGCCGCCTCCGCCTCTAAATCCCGCCGCCTCCGCCTCTGCCTCTAAATCCCACCGCCTCCGCCTCTACACCGTGTAACTTCAATTTCCAGCCATGACTACACCGTGAATCACGCGATTTAGGGCTAATTTCTGGAATTCCAAACGCCTACAACAACTAAACGGTGAAATCAGTTCACAAGGTATGTTAATTGGATTCCGTTTAGGGTTGATCGAAGTAGGTTTAATTTCTGGAATGTTACTTTGTGTATGCAGATTTATGTATGTGTATTATTCATTCAATTGATGCCTTGTTTAATGTTTGGATCTGAGGTTTTAATCTGTTTTTGGTGATTTTCAAAATTTTATAGCTATTTGCTCCATGTATCAAGGTTTTTTTGACACATTGTGACCGACCATTGTGATTTTTTGTCTATTGGATTAAGTGTTGCTGTACTTGAAGTGAATTGCTGATTTTTGGATCTGAGGTTTTAATCTGTTTTTGGTGATTTTCGAAATTTCATAGCTATTTGCTCCATGTATGAAGTTTTTTTGACACATTGTGACCGACTATTGTGATTTTTTTTCTATTGGATTAAGTGTTGTTGTACTCGAAGTGAATTGCTGATTTGATGATTTGATGAATTGCTGATTTGCTTGTATTAATGGATCTGACCAAAAACATCCAAGGTTTCTAGTATATGGAATTTGGTCAATTTTATGCTTCTGTGGTTGCTAGTTTCTGATTGGTTGTATGATTCATTTTGTGGATGATTTGGTTGTATTAATGTATAAAAGAGGTGTTAATTATAAAAGTGGTGTTAATTATGTTACTGTATGATTTGGGTCAATTGCTGATTTGCTTGTATTATGTATAAAAGTAGTGTTAATTATGGTACTGCATGATTCATTTTGTATCTACTTCATTTTGTATGTTGTTTTATTGTATATGATTCATTTATTGGATGTTGCTTATTTGGTGGACAATATTTGATTGTGTGGGCAATTTAGAATAATGCATTATCATGAATCCTGCAACAAAAGTGAAAATTAACAATGAGAAATAACATTCTTGTATCTGGATGAGAGGCTACACACTGCAACAAAAGTGAAAAGCATGTAAGCCTAAGAAGGTCCATAAGATATGCTCCTTCATTATATAACATTATTCTATTTAGAGTATCCAATACATCAGATGATCAGAAAAAAAATTGCCAGATAGGTATTCATGATTAGCTGCAAGAGCGGTTAAATGTCTCCAATTACAACTTCAACAATTTCATAAATAAATAATGAATAGGGGCCACAATAGGCAGAGCATTTGCAGCAAAACAACAATCAACAAACCACTTTGCAGATAGAAGCAAACAAATCTGTATGGAAACAGAGAGCGATGTTACTTGAAGTAAAGCAAGCGCATTGCTAACTCTATTTGACTGTGCATGATTCAGAACATTGCAAACCATTTAGAATAATGCCTTGGGCAATTTAGAATAATGCATCATCATCTTGTTGTATTGCTTGTTATACATTGCAGTGCAACATTTAGAATAATGCAGTCTTGTTTGTTATATATTGCAGAGGGCCATTTAGGATAATGCATCATCTTGCAGTTTTGCATGTTATATATTGCAGTTCATCATTTAGAATAATGTAGTATTGAAATAATCTTTTTTTTTATAGTTCGGCTAATATTAAACAAGCCTGTGAATGCCTTGCTAATCAGATCAAAGTCTTTGCAGCTTCTTCGTGCAAAATATTGTACAGTGATGTTGTATAACAACAACATAGGGCATTTTGTTGTGTGTCGAGACTTGCCTCACATCAATTCGAGGAAGCAAAAAAGAGAGGACCTATAGATGTGGAGAAGATGGTCGTGGAGTACAACAAACTGTAACCAATGAATGAAATCGTGGCATTTTTGAACATGAATGAAATCTTGGTTGTGTGAATGAAACATGTAGTTTTGTAATTTTGGTGTAGACAATGTGGGAGACATAATTTGATTCGACTTTTTCTCCATAGTTGTTTTGATTTCAGTTAATTATAAATTGCTTGCATGCTTGAGATTAAATATAGGCAAAGAATATATCTCAACATTATACTACATATTATTATTAGGTGCACTGCAACTCATATATCCGTGTACTGCAACACATACTAAATTGTTCTTGTGAATAATATATAAACTGCAATATTATCGTGGTAACACTGCAACATTCATTGCATAACACAACAATTTGGTAATGTAAAAAATTGTAATTGAAAATGATTGAAGCCACACTAATTATTGAAATGGAAGGCAACCTGGAATCAATTATATAAAATTAATAATTAATCCTATTGTCTTGTGAAATTAATGAAGTAATAGATTGAAGCAAATAGGTGGTCTGCAATAGTTCATTAAGACTGCAATATGGCGATAGTAATACTGCAATATACAATGCATAAGATAGCAATCTGGTAATGAAAAAATGAACTAACAAATTTATTTTCCTTTTTGTCGGCCACAGTTTCTATAGTCATGGTGACCTAATTCTCCACATTTTATATACTGACGTAATGGTATGGACTGCAATATACAACTGTATAAACAACAAAATGTAAAACATCAATTAATACATAGAAAATAAGTAAAAGAAACATAGTATTGCCATAAAATCATAGCCTATATATTCTACATAATTCCTTAAATCTACCCAAAAACAGAAATGGAACAATATGCACCCAAAAACTTCTCGTCAATCAAAATCATAAACTGCTCTTCAACCAAAAAAAAACTCGACAACTAATCATAATCAATATTGTACATAATCAAAACTCGTTGGAATCTGACAAAATCGACAAACAATCTATCACTGAATCTGACAATAATCCATAGCGCTTGAATAGCTCGTTGCAGATTGAAATTGTTGGTTGCAGAGAAATCGTTGATTGCTGATGAATTGAGCCGATCGTGTGATTGAATAGCTTTTGAATTGAGATGAATTTAATGTAAGGAATTTCATACCGACATTTGGCCGGAGTTCGTCGGGGCATGCTGTCACACATGCAATTGGATCAAATGAGAAAACATGAGCCAAATTAGTTCAGATACAATTGACCGCAATATACAATTAGGTGAATAGCAGCGTGCAATACATGAATCAACATTTATTGCATACAAAAGTACGAAATATTTAAACATAGCATTGCCATAAAATCATAGGTCAATATTCTGCATTAGGCCTTATGAAATAAAACACTACACAACCATTTAACAAAACATAAGCCGAATTAGTTCAGATAATATGGACTGCAATATACAATTCAATAAACAGCAAGATTTAATAAGCAAAACAACAATTAGTACATAGAAAATACATAAAACAGAAACATTCTATTGCCATATAATCATAGCCTACATATTATGTATAATTCCTTAAATCTACAGAAACAGAACACTACTCAACCAAAAGCTTCTCATCAATCAAAATCACAAACTACACTTCAACAAAAAAAAAACCTCACCAACCAATCATAATCAAAACAATCTGAACCTAAATAGAAAAACTCGCTACAATTTGATCCATCACTGAATCAGACAATAATCCATAGCACGACAATACATAAAAAATCGATTGAGAATTGATAATCTAACAAAGCTCACCTTCTGGAAAAATATCCAAGTCAAAGTTGATTTTCGATTCATCCATATTCGACCAAATTTGTGGTGCGATTGTAGAGAAATCGTTGATTGAAGAAGAATAGCTCAATTCTGATTGCAGAGGAATTGATGATTGCAGAGAAAGCAACAATTGAATAGCTCGAATTTGTGGTATGATTGCAGGGAAATCAACGATTGAATAGACCGAATAGCTCAATTCTGGAGGAATCAAACTGAAATAAATTGAATCGATCGGGTGAACGAATAGCTCGAATTGAGAAGAATATTGCAGAATCAAGATTGAGATAAATTGAACCGATCGTGTATTGAGATGAATCAAATTGAGATCAATTGAGATTGAAATTATATTTGCAGAATCAGCGATGAATTAGAGATTAGTGGAGTTGAGAATAGTAAGAAAAGGGGCGTGAATTTTGTGTTTCCATAGTTGATGAGAAAAAAGTTTTCCTAATTTACCCTTCTATCATTTTAATTTGATTAAATAAAAATAAAATGAGCTGCCATGTGGCATCTTATCAACCATCCGATTTTTAGATCCTAGGGCTGATATTGGTGGTATGGTGTCATATTAAAAGGTGTTGTCATTTTAACACACCCCTATATATATATATATATATATATATATATATATATATAGGGAGATGATCAAAATAAGTATGTGTTTGAATCCAGAAATGCAGCCCAAATCTTGGCCCTAGGATTAGATGATCTAATGGTCAATAATTAACCAAAAATACGGAAGGTCATAATTAAGTAGTTTTAGGTCATATTATAAGATTTGGGTTTATGTCATGTTAAGATCATTTTAGGTCATGCTTTGTTAACATGACCTAAAAATAAACTAACTATGACCTAAAAATGCCATACGTATGACCGCGTTCTGCGTTTCTGTATTTAAATCTGGTCTTCATAGATCAAAACCCTATATATATATATATATATATATATATATATATATATATAGGGGCGCACTATGGTTCATAAGGCAAATTCTGTCAAAAATCAAAGCAAATCTCAGCCCTTGGATCCTCAGATTAGATGGTTGTGATCATAATACCCGAGATACATTATCACACTAAAAGCGTTACATTATTAACTAGGCTACATTATTAGACTGCACAATCTACATTATTAGACTACAGCTGTTACATTATTAGCCAAGCTACATTATTAGACTACTCAATCTACATTATTAGGTGACACGTGGCATTAATCTAACGGTTACATTACAGGATCCAATGGCTGAGATTTGCTTTGATTTTTGACAGAATTTCACTTATGGACCTGATCACATCCCTATATATATATATATATATATATATATATATATATATATATATATATATATATATATATACTACTACTACTACTACTACTACTACTACTACAAGGTCATATTCTAATGCTTATAGCACCCTAATCTAAAATCAAGACCAAATCTCCATCCTTAGATTTTAAAATGAGTGGATGAGATTAAATCTTACGAATCTCAATAAATAGTAGACAAAATAACAACAAAAGGATAATATCGTCATTATGTTATCATATGATAATTTTCGTGAATATTTTTTATATCAACATAGTGTATTACAAATATCAACAATATGACATAAGAATATCAACACTAGTACAAGAAAATATCAACACATATTTATTGAGATTTTTACATGGTTTTATTGAGATTTTTACATGGTTTTATTGAGATTTTTTTATATATTTGTTGATAAGAATCTGGTTATCAACATTTACGAAAACTAAAATAAAAAATATCAAATTTCATCATCCGAACGTCGTCGGAACATATGCAATTGCGATCTCGTTGGAATCATTATAAAATTATCTTTAATTTGATATAATTTTTTGCGAAAAAATAATTTAAATCGAGAGAGTTACGTAAATTTAAAGTTTTAAGATGATTTTAACGAGAGAGAATTGACATTAATACCCTCTAATTTTATTTATTAATTTTCTTAATTAAAAATATAATCCTTGTGACATTATTTCAACCACTAGATCTTATAATCTAATGGCTAAGATTTAGTCTTAGTTTGAGATTATTAATTAGTTAGCAATTGATAACTCCCCTACTAATTTTATGGCATTATATTTTTTTTATATATTTCAGGAATCAAATTATAAATACTTTTTTATTAATTCTATTGCACCAAGGATTAATTGTGTTTTATTTTTCTCTTTATAAATATTAATCACACCCTTAGAATTGTAGAAATATAGCCCATAGCTACTTAATTCTTATTTGGTCGATTAATAATCCTCTAGAAGCATAATAATCGTTAAACATTTATATGTAAACTCCATACAATATCAGAAATTGGAGACCCTTGTATGATCTTCTGATGAAGTGGGTATTTAAGTATTTTTGTTGAAAGCTGAAATTGTTTCAGTTCGAAAATTTCGTTTCTCATTATAGCTCCTTACATAAAATAAAGTATTCCCCCCGTCCCAGTTTTATAGTCACATTTTGCCATAAAAGCCCATTCCACATTTATAGTCACATTTAGAATTTTCCATATTTGGACATAAAATTTTACCCCATTATTCACTAAAATTACATTCAAATGCCATTATCAACACAAAAATAAACTAAAATAAAAATAAAAAACCAAAAAGTCAACAAGTGACCCACCTTCAACCAACTCACTTAATTTATTACACACTCCTTCATCTCACTTCATTTATTACACACTCCACCATTTCACTCTTCTATCTCACTTCATTTATTACACACTCCACTATCTCACTTCATTAATTACACACTCCATCAATTCCTTAAAACCTGTGCCCTAACTAAATGTAATTATAAATGTGGGACGGAGGGAGTAATATTTATAAACGAACTATTTTACTTTAAGTAAATGTTTATTCCAATCACAAAATCAAAGAGAATCGTTTTGAATTTTTGTAAACTCTTTTGCTATATATGCAGCACAACAAAGAATCTTTCACACCAAAATCCAAGAAACAGAGAATTATACACACAATGTCGTAACAAAGCCACCAGCAATCAAAGGCAGAATGTGTAAGCCAATTCAATCCAGAAACTTAAGAAAGTGGAGCTAGCATTGAACTAATAGTTGGATGAGTGGCTTGCCTATTGCTGTTCGAATCTTTGGACAAAGTTTCAAATCAGCATCTCTGGTTAATAAGATCTCATCGCCATCTTCATCGTTGTATTTCAACTTGAAACTGCCCTTCTCCAGATTTAGACTTGTCGCCACTTCTTCAGTAATCTTTGCCAAACCTACTAATGACTGAGACAACTCAAATATTATTCTATCCTCCTTATACTCCACCTTTACAATCACTTTGCCTTCGCTTCCTGTGTTTATTTGTGTCACATTCTCCAATTGATTAACATGGTTAGTTGATGGCAACATATCTTGCTTTGAATCTGCAGTACTTTGTTCTTCGAAAAGGGATGGATTTTTCTTGTGTTCTCTTCTATTTGGCCACCTAAAAATGCCATTTCGCCTGCATGCACGCTTTATTGTTGACCTTCCAACTATAAGAACAATTAATTCCCATTCATGTCAGCAGGTAATAAGTATTTAGTTTTGGAGAAGATTGAACCATAGATTATATTTATACTCACCGCCAAGCTCTTTCGCAACATCTTTTAGCTTCTTCCCAAAATGTGATTTGAGAACCTCAAAACTAAGATTGAAGGAGTTTTTTCTCTTCTTTCTTTCTTCTATATTTGAATCTGAGCCAACAGCGGTGCATTCTTCTCCGTGTTGTTCTGCAGTATATTGATGGTACTCATTGTATTGTTGTTGCTCTTCATCAGTGTGATGGTACTCATTTTGTTCTTCTTCTTCATCGGTGTGATGATACTCATATTGTTGTTCTTCTTCAGTGTGATGGTACTCGTTATGATTGTACTGCACACTTTTCAATATGACTGGATACACAGATGCAGGCTCTAATTCAGATGAATCAAGTTTGTTTGCATAAGAAAATTCAATAACTTCAACCACTAATTCCTCTCCTAGTTGCTTCCCACATGCTAGCTTACATGATCTTAATTCATACATTACTATTGGCAATAGAAGACTCAAAACGGACCTAACATATTTACATGTTGCAGGACCTTGGCAGAGAAAGAACTCCACAACATAAAGAAGGTGTCCAGTATGTGGACTTTGCAAACAAATTGCAAAACAAGCATCACGTCGAGCACTCATGTCATAGTGTGACAGGGGCTGGTCGACTATGCCAAATTCACTTAAATTTGGACAAAAACATGATTTGTTTTCAGATGCCAACACCATCCCAATCATCCATTTTCCGGGTTGGATATGAATCCAGTGAACTGAATCTGTAGGCATAATTTTCCAGTAATAATTAGTAGAAAATGCCAACTCCATGCAACTCCAATTAGTATTAATAGTAACACATTCTCCAGTGGAGACCCAAACATTTGCCATATGGAGTTGGGGAAGGTCATTATTGATTGTGCTAAGGGCATGGCGGATCTCTGTCAGAGCTTTTATTCTGGAATCGACAACCTGACAAAAAAAGAATATATTAGTATAAAGACATATTATTGATATAATCACAATTATAAAATTGTGTCAAAGCATACATTGACAGGTTCAATATTTGCCAAAAATCTTTGGTGGAAGTCTATGTGATTCGACCATAGTTTTTCTGCCTGCATGAAAGTGGACATTGTTTTGACAACAATTTCTTATATAGTGACAAGTCAAAAGTGGCAAGAGCTCGTACCTCCATTAGTTTTATGATGTTTTGAAGGTCAGAATAATAAAATCCTAGGAACTCTAGCACACCCACAAGCTTGTGAATGCCTTTGCCTCCATCATCAAATACAGGTAAAACCAAATATCCACGATTACAATGAAACATTGAAAAGTTTCTTACTGGAAATTCTTCTGTAGTGTAGTAGAAGAGGTCAGGGCTGATTTCAGGGTGTTTGAATCTGAAGACACGTCCGGGGGGTCCGAGTTCATCTTGTTTGGCTTGGTCGTCAACAAAATAGTAATTTTCTGTACATTGTTTCCTAAAGGAAGCTATACCTTTTGCAAGACAACCAACAGCGTAAGGTTGATTTGAAGTTTCTAGATAGAGTCTATTCTTTGTCATTTTCGGCGCCCAAAATTGGACTATCCATTTATTGTGTTTCCAAGATTCCACTGCTATTCTCCTCATGAAACCTTCCATCTTCTTCTTGATCATTGATGAGTTACTTTTAACATGTTTTTCGCATACACTTTGTCCAGCTGGCAAGTGAAAAACACATCCTTTGTCCACACCCGCGGAATAAGGATTTAGGCAACACGAGTCAACCATCTTCAAGTATGTTGTCATGTCCAACTCCAAAAAGTTTTGCTTGTAAGACGTCAACAAGCTTAAACTATCAATTGACCCGCATTCAATAGAATCACGCCTTAGATACTCTTCTAGAAGTTGTTTCCCAGATACAAACATTACACTCTTGAGATTGATCTCCAGTATTCTTAAGAGCAAGTGTAGAGATCGGTGAACGTAAGCATCTTGTACTATATATTTTGGTCCAAGAAAAAATTGAATAACATACAAGTGGTTGCTAGTACTTTGATGAGAAACTGTAAGGCAATGGGACATCTTAGCTCTCTGGGCGTAGTGGGCTAACGAATTCTCAGATATAGTGAGATGGCAAGAATTTGAATGGCAATTATAAAGATCTACTTTAAGCTTATGAAATTCACAAGCTTGAAGATAATCATGCATATAAACATCAATATTATTCCATGAATTGAATATTTTATTTTGAGAATCTATGAAAGATACCATCTCCATGCAACATAAGTTGGTGGCCATGTTAACACAATGCTCGTTATAAGGGATCCAAACTTGTGCCAGATATAGTTGTGGGATTGTCGCCATGGCCAATTCAATTGCCTCGCTTACTTCACTTTCAGATTGTTGCTGTTAATATTAAGATGACGAAATAAGACACTGCGGTAATTGAAATACTAGTTTATTTTAAACATGATTAGGAACGCTAAGTTTACCATTTCTTTTATCTGGCCGTGGCCGCTAATAGCAATGGAATTGTAACTGGACCTCAACCCTACGATCTGCAGTGATATCATTATCAATACATAATCGATAAAATAATCGAAACTTAAAGTAAAATATTGGATTTCCTTGATTAGTTGTGATATCGTTCACACTTAAATCATCCAATTAGGTTATAAATACTTATGATCTATCATGTAAAATTCTACAAAAATCATTCAAAATTATTATTCGTTTTGTTTGTACTCATTTTTTGGGATTATTAAAAAATTCTATTTTTTCTAATTACATATTTCATCCACAAAAAATCAATTCAAACATAAACTCTATTTTTTTAATTTTTCTCCTAAACTTTATTTTATGGATACAATATTTTCCTAAAATAAAAATCAAAATTGATGTGGCATTGTTTTAACTGAATTATGTTAAAAACTATATAAAAACAAAATCCATATATCATCTTCCTCACATATCCTTTCTCTCCCTTTTCTTCTGTTACACCCTCCTGGTTGTTCTTCCAAAATTTCTACTTGATCTTATATATGGAGATGCCCTGAGCTCTAACATCCGTTCTAAGCTACACAAGCCAAGCCTCGCAACCTCGTATTTGAATTTAAACTTAAACATCCTTGTTTTGATTGGCACATATACACTATAATATGCTACATCAGTTTTGATTTTTAATGTTGGGAAAAACTAAAAAAATCTAAAATTTATGTATTTATATTAAAAAACAATTTTTAGACAAAAATCAGAAAATATTGAAAGTTCACATGCACCAAAACCAAAAGTCCAAAAAGTGATGAGTATGAAATTATAAATTAACATGTGTGTTGTATATTTGTAGGTAGGGTTCCTTGAGAAGAATAACCTGTAGTGCTCGATCCATCACATGAAGTAAACGACCCCTCGAATAATGAGAAGATTGATTTTGAAAGATCTCCAACACACCGTAACATTGATTGGTATGCGAATCAAATAGAGGCAGTGCGATGTAAGGTCTGAAACCACAGCGAGCAGCTTCATCCCGCGTCGGAAATTCATGGGTGGAGTATAGTCTCAGATCCGGTGTGGATTCGGGTAGGAGGTTTCGGTACACCCGTCCCACGCCTCCAAGCTGCTGCTCGTCATGTCTTCCTCCGTCGGTGTCGATCACCACGACATACTCATGATCACTACATATCTTCCTATACCAACATAATCCTTTGTTGAGCTCATGACTAACAAAAAAAGGGTGATGTGAGGAAGAGAGGTAGTGATGGCTCCCCTCCACTTTCACCACTCCCCAAAATTGTATCAGAGTATGCAAGTGCACCCAACTGTCCGATGCAATCTCTTTGAGCAGACCTATGATTTTGTGTAGGCCTAATGATTCCTCATACAAAACCCATCCGCTATTCAAATTATCATATGAAAAAACTTTTTCATCCAAATCCTGCTTGAAATATGTTATTGAAGAATACGGGTGATTCCATCCCTCTCCTCCTCGTAGGATTGACAGCACACGTTCACGTTCCTCATCCATCACACACTGAATGATTAAGAGAAAGTGTTTATGCCGTGATTAAAGATGACTTTTGGGGATAGTTCGTATTTGCAACCTCAATAATGCAAAGACTATATAAGTTTACAGAATACTTTGTCAAAAGTATATGAGTAATGTGGGCTTACTTACCAAGATAAATATAAAATACGGTACTAGTTTAATAACATTCCAGCAATAGCTAGTTCAACTTGTTTCCACTATTTCTTAAGTATTAAGGTATTTCGACTTGTTGTCACTTTTTTTAGTTTAATTATATTTTACATTATGCATTATCTCATGCTTATATAACAATACATAGCTCCTGTAGTCATTCCTATTAAACTACCACCCGCTAAAGCCAGCTTGTATGTGCTATAAAATAGTGGCGTAGTACACTATTAATTCTCCAGAAGCCAATATTTGACTACACCAATACGTTTTGCAATTAATTGATTTGAAAAGGTCTAAACGCTTCCTATTTATAATGCTAGTCTTTTTTGCAACCGTTTACTTATTTTTATTTTAATGGAATTTTGGAATTTAATACTCAAGTTGATATATATTTTTAATTATCCTCATATATATCCTTTGTTTTCCACCACACAATTATGAATAATTCAATAAGAGAATGGAAGTTAATTGTATAATAAATTCTTTTTATTATCATGTCTGCAGAAGTCTAGAAAGACTTTGTTGTATTATTAATAAGATGGACCATGATATTTCAATCGTGATGAGCAATATGGTGATGATGATGATGATGGAATGAATGGATGAAGCTTTGGATATTCAAACACCTTTGACAAATTTTATAATATGAGGTAACCTGTTTGACTTAGATCCCATTAAATATATGACAAGATATACTTGGTACAAAAGTCAGAATGGAATAAACGTAGTACAAAGAAAAAAAAATACTAGCTAATACCATGGACTGAGCCACAATTAGCACGTTTACGAGAAAAACACAAAAACATACTGTATGAGTTAAAACTTGGTAAAACACATTCTTGGATCCTTATACTTTAATCAAAATGGTCATTAGGTCCTCGTATAATTTTTTCGTTTTAATAGGTCCTTATACCTTTCTCATAAATTTCATCACATCCTCGTACAATTTTTTCATTTTAGTAGTTCCTTATACTTTGATTATCTTTTATTAGGTCCTTATACCATTTTTTACTTTAAGATATTCTTTTACTTTTATCTTAGATAATAATTTATATTTAATTAAATTTAATGAATCTTTTAATTTTATTATTTAACTTATCTTATGATTATAAATATTCAGAGAAATGTATCTTTCAATATAAATATAAATAATCAACTGAAAATTCGGATAATTATTGTAACGCCCGACTTTTTCAAACCCTAATTTTCGCGTTATAAAATTTTTGTATTAAATGCTATGATATGTGAATTAATTAATGAGTAACTAATTGCATAGTGTCTTTGTGACCTAATTGCGTGTGGGAGTTGAGATTGAGTTGAATAGTCAACTTGTTGAAATTATGACGTGGCTATTGAATAGTCAAAGATGTGGAAAATATGACGTGGCCGTTGAAAGGTCAATGCGTTGAGAAAATGAAGTGAAAGTGAAGAAATGATTGATTTGGTGTGAATATTTGATGCGCAGTAATATAATTGTGGTGAATTATTTTCCTAAGGGATGAGTGAGAATTAAATAGGAGCATTATTTAATCATGTGGAATTTTCGACCCCTTCTATTTTTATTTGGAGAGGAAATTATATTTTTCTTGGATTTAATTATTGGTTTGGGATAATTATCCAAATTAAATCCAAAGTCCGAATATTCCTTATTTGTTGATGATTTTCGAAACTCCACCTTTGATTTTCCATGAGATTTTCGAAAATCTCATATATTGTGGGAGAAGGGATTATTTATTTATTTGATCTCTTATTTATTCTATTCCATGAATAAATATAAGTATGCTAGAATATCTTACCATATCTTGCCATATCTAAGAAGATATTGCCATAATCCTAATTAAATTAGGATTTGATTTTGAATCCCTTTTGAAGAATTTAAAAGTCACGCCACTTTTCCTTTTAAATTGGGGAGTATTTTATTTTATTCTTGCTCCGTGATATATTATTCTACTCCGTGAAATATTTGAATTTAAATCATAGGCTAATTTAATAGCCTAGAATTCGAAATTTCCTACTATTGCTCTTCAATTTTCGGCTACTCCAACAAACAAATCTCTCCAAATCTTTTATTATTTAATTGTTGGAGTATATCTTAACCTCTATAAATAGGAGAGAAATCCTAAACCTAAATCAATAGAAACCGCCGCCCCACTCCTCCATATTTTCGAAATCTCTCTCCCCACTCTCTCCAAAATTTTCTTCTACTTTCTTCAAGATTTCTTCATCAATTGAGAAGAATCCAAGTTGAAATTCAAGAGTTTATTGAAGAATCAAGGCTATAACTTGTTTCTACCGTTCGTTCTTTTGGAAAAGGTACTTTAATTTTGATCTCCTCTTCTTCTACCGATTAATCGGTGTTCTTGAGTCCACATGCATATAGATCGAGTGAATGGAAAATTAATCGGTGAATTTTGGGATACATGTGTGAGTGTGTGTGTGCGTGACCGTGTGTGTGCACGCCTTGGTCGGCGTGCACATGTGTGGTGTTCGTGTGCGTGTGTTGTGTGTGTAGAGCACTCATGCGTGACACGATTTAATGGTGAATTTGGAGTTGTTATTTGAATAAAAATGATATGCTAATCATACCTTGATTTTGGATGATGATATTAAAGATTTATCGAGGGGAAAAAGGGAAACATGGGAACATGCATGTTTTGAATCAATGTTCGAAACTGATTTATGATACGCCTAATTTAAAGGTGATACTTCGCGCTCTCAGCGTGATAAACGAGGAGAAGAGAATACTTTCGAGCTAAGCCGACGAGGTGGGCTTTCTTTTAAAATAAGGGCATTGTCCTAAACTGATATTGATGAGAATGAGATATGTGTTATCATGACTTGATTTGTTTTGTCGTGCATATCCCTCGTGGCTATGCCACTATTGATTTAATCGAATTCAGACCCTTGTAGAGCCGCAAACTCTACTTGGGTTAGTGTACACCAATGTTAGACCGAGTGTCAGCGTACGGGTTGGCCAGTCTAGTGACCTGGATTGCGGCCGCATTCCTTGTCATGTAGAATGAGGATATGGTAAACGTCGATGAGAAAAATGGTTGCGCGACCGTGATATTGATAAAGAATATATTTTGGTGCCTCGGGTCTTTCTAAAGTTAAAACCCCGACGGACACTCGAAAATGGCATGATAATTACTACTGTTGATAAAACTGTTTTCAGCAATGAGTCCACTGAGTATGATTATAGTACTCAGCCCTGCATGTGTTTTCCCTATGTGCAGGTTGAGCGGTGACGAGCGGGCGGCGGTGTTGAGTAGGAAATAATAACATGATCTGTTGGAACCTTAAGTGTCGTTGTGTCTCCATACATAGCCTCACTTCTCTCTTGATCGCTTCCGCTATATATTATGAAAACTTGTGATCTTTTGGTTGGGATGAATACTTTTATTTCGTGGGAATTTTTGGATATGGAACAGTTGGAATTATTTTGGAAACTTTGATAAGCATTTATTGCGATAGCCTTTTTGGTTGGATTCCTTTGCTAAGGCATTATTCTTCTCCTATTTAATTGTTCATTAAATGCTTTGGTAAATTTCCTTTAAATGAAGCCCTAGCCTATGAACTTGTTGCATTTAAGTCTTCCTAGTTAGCGATCGCCATTATTATTGTACCCTAGAATGGCGGGTCGTTACAGTTATTCTAAAAAAAACTTCAATTTTAATCTTCAATCATCACGGTTAATCTTGTTATTATTCTCTACAACTTATTGAGATTATTGGATAACAAGATGATATTATCTTTATAGACTATGCTAAGTTAAATAATGGAATATTAAAAAGTTCATTAAGTTTAATTAAATTTAAATTATTATCCAAGATAAATGTAAAAAAGTCCCTAAAATAAAAGATTATACAAGGACCTAATGAAAGTTATGATAAAAGTATAAAGACCTACTAAAATGAAAAAAATGTACGAGGACCTGATAAAAATATTGTGAAAAGTATAATGAACATTTTGACTAAAGTATAAGGACCTAAGAATGTATTTTGCCGTTAAAACTTCTGTAGAATGAGACACCAATGGTCGTTAACATAATCTCGACTCCATCAAACAAGTATTGTATTCACCACGTTGGTACGATAAAGTAAATACTCCCTCCATCCACCAATAAACGTCTAATTTTGTTATTTTCAAATGTCCACCAATAAATGTCACATTTGTTTTTACTACTTTTGGTAATATGAACTTCACATTCCACTAACTTTATTATATATAAAAGTAGAACTAATCTTCCACTAACATTTTTCACTTAATTACTTTCTACTACATTTCTTAAAATCTGTGTTCGGTTAAAGTTACTCTTGTATTGATGAACGGAGAGAGTGTATATATATAGCTATCGTAAAACTGCTGGACGGAGAGTGTACATATATAGCATCGTAAAACTGCTGCATTACTTAAACAAATGCTCTTTGATATAGTACTACTTCAATCGTGATGAGCAGCAGTAATTGTGGTTCCTCTATCCTCCAATTAAATGTCCTACTTCTATATCATATGATGATGTACGTAACCAATCGATTAAACTTTCGCAAAGTTTGATAAGACACTATAATCCATGAATTCGCACGAGATTAACCCGACACAAACATGCACGTTTAGAATTTTGGTCTTTATAGGGTCGACCCAATAACAACCCGAAGGAAACGGGTTGGGTCGGATTAGGGTTATCCGTTAAGAAAAATTTAATATTTTTATTAATTAAAAAAATATTAAACTTTAATATTAGTATTGGGTTGGGTTGAGTTTCTAAATAAGTGGGGACCGGATGGGAGGAAGAAGTTTGACAAAGTCTTACATTTTTGTATTGGGAAACGGTCTTTTGTTGGGAGTTGTAGTATTGGGTACTTGTGCCTCTTATAATTTTCAGCCATTTAAGCCTAAATATTCTCTACCATCCAAAGAGCCTCAACCTTAATAAAGTCATTTCTGATTTTAAATTCACTTTCACATTTTAGTAGAGGAGATGTTTGATTTTGAGCAAGCCTATGTGGTAAACACTACTTGTATTTTGATTCGAGAGCATTATTTCTATACATATACACTTTCGAGAGTGAGATACACATACACATATCTTGAGAGAAACATGAATCTAAGGTGATATACGAGTTAGTAGTAAAAGTGCACTCGACGGCTTACGGCTTGACTTGATAGAATTTGTATTTTGATATGCTCTTTTATTCCATACTCTTTGAAACAATGATGGTGTCTAAACCCCTTTAAATCCAAGTCTTTCTTTTGGTTCTTTTTCTTCATTGCTCGAGGACTAGCAATTATTTAAGTTTGGGGGAGTTGACATACTTGGATTTGCATGGTTTTAGAGAGTAGTCTAGGACGATTTTGATTATATTTTGTCTTTGTTAGATTTTACATGGTTTTAGAGAGTAGTCTAGCATGATTTTGATTATATTTTGTCTTTCTTTGACATTGATAAGGTTAATTTCATGCATTGGTTATAGGGATAAATTTTGTGATATCCTGGGTCTAACAAGGTTTTATAAGCCAGGTGCGTAGAGAAATCGCCAGCCCCGGGAAGAAGACGAAGATTGCCTAGAAGAAGAATCTGGCGGGAAAAATGAGCGAAAGAAGGAAGAGTTACTAGACTGAGGAGCATCCAATTAGAGGGCAAAATGGGAATCACAGGAACAGTCTAGAAGCTCTATCCACTATAAATAAGAGCACGCGATCAACATGGAGATATCTCTCTTTCCATTTCAGCTCTTAGCTTAGTTTTCCACTTCTCTACACACACACACTGAGGGGAATCATCGTGGGGGTTCGCATTTCATCGGAATTTGTGGTGTAACACCGTCTCTACGGAGGCGAAGATACAATTGTTATTGTTTTCTGTCTTCTTTTCGTACTTCCCGAGCCTTCGCTGTTCGAAGCTCGATTCTGTTTTGTTATTCTCTCGTTGGATACTGCATATTTTGCTATGGATATTGCTACTTTGGTTTCGTTTATGTTATTGCCGTATTATTTGTTTGATTTGGTGGATGTTGTTTGCTGATCTGAGTTTGGAGCTTGAATTGCATGAAATTTGTGGTTGATCGGTTGAATCTGTGGGAATCGGAGATGGAAATGGTGTTTGATTGTTGTGGATGGCTTGGATCCGGAGTGGATGAAGCATCCGACGTATAGATCTGTTCGCATTTGCATGGTTATGATGTTTTGAATTCTATTTACTTGCTTGCCTCGTCTAGTGGTCATGAATCTATGTTGGTTTTTTAGTCGTTCTTTGTGTCCATCGGTTTAATTTCGACAGCCCTGTTTCGATCTTCATTTGCTCTGTTTTTCTCCGGTTGTTTCGTGATAAAAGTAGAGAAGATGATGTCGCTGTTAGTTAGTCCTTTAGTTAGTTAATCTGCAGCTTTTCCAGTCGTACTATGCCATTTTGGGAAATGGTCCCCACATTTCGTTTTCCGTCTGTCTAGGCTAGCTCAGGAAGTCGTTTGCCCAGTCAAGTAGTCTTTTCAATTACTGTTAGTCATTATGCATGCCCCTGCCTAGATCTAGCTGCTAGAGTAGAATATTTCATTTACCCAGTCTAGGAACTAAAGCTCAACCCCAAAAATTGTGTGGCAGCAGCCAAAAATAGCTTCCAGGTCTTTGAACATGTTTTCTTACACATCTGTCTCTGTGGATTCGATCCCTGCTTCCCTATACTAATCTTTTTAGCTATAGCAGGTTGAGGGTTTTGAAGGGCGAAGGAAGTGATTGTGTGCCCAACGACAGGTTACCCCAGGATTCTCTGAGTTCGTAGGCCCCGGTGTCTAGTGGATTCTCTGGATCGGGAGATTTAATTTCAAACACATGTCGCTTACTCTTCGACCACTCTTCAAATGGCGCCGTTTGTCGGGGATGGATGGCGTAGTTTGTTTACGTGTTTAAAGATTTGGTGTACATAGTTTTAATTTCTGTTATTTGTTTTTCTGACAGTTATAAGCAAGTCAGGTGGCAGGTTAAGGAATCAACATCCACAGTCACCACCAGATCAAGGTTTACGATAGTAGATCCATTTCCGTTCGAATCAGAAAGTGAAAAGGAGTGGAATTCGTCGGGAGGAGAAGACCCGAAGTCATCTACCGAAACAGAGCACTCCGAAACAGAGGAGGAGGCAGACATAGATATGGCACACCTGGAGGATCCCGATCCGGAGATTGGCTCACTCACCGCGCATCTGGATGGTGAATCCGCCCATGCCATAGTCTCGAACCAGCGCCCGAGGTCTATTGATATCAAGACAAATGTGCTGGGTGTTAAACCTACATTCTCTGGACGGAGGAATGAATGTCCTTACGAATTCCTGAACGATTTTAGTAAGTTGTGCAACATCCAAAAGCGCCCCAACGATGCCACTGAGGAGGCAATACTTGGCTGCTGAGGCTTCCACCTGACTCGATCAACACATAGAAGGATTTCAAACTGGAATTCTTGGACCATTTCTTCCCGTCCAACAAAACAAACGCCTTAAAGAAGGAGATTCAGGAATGCAAGCAGGACTACGATGAGTCCTTGAGCCAATATTGGTCTCGGTTCAAGGGGCTGCTCGACGCTTGTCCTAATCACAAGATGGTGGAGGCTGAGACCTTTTACTTGTTCTATGAAGGAGCTAATCCTGAGTCTAAGGACTTAATGAATTCCTCGAGCGGGGGGAATTTTACCAAGAACAAGGCAAGTGAAGCACGTGAGATCTTGGGAAGACTGATTGATGCAAAAAAGGCATACGACCACCCACGTATCATGAGGAGAGGTTCAGCTAATGCGATTGAGGAACAAGAAGGAGAAGGAGTCGGGGACATGATAGATCGGTTGGAGAAGGCACTTCTGAGTGCAATAGAGGGAAAGAATTCCTTGACCTCGCAGGAGAAAGAGAAACCGCCAGGTCCAGAGGAAAATCAACTCTGGCTCTATTATGGTCCACCACCCGATGGAGAATTCCAAGCCCAGGTGAATGCAGTGGGGAATTGGAATCAAAATAATCAAAATACAAGCTGTAATCAGTGGAAGATTAAGGAGGCGCCATGGAGAGACAATCCCTGTTTCAGGTGGGCAGATGGAAACCAACAGCTCCAGCTACAGTACCCAGGTCCAGCAGAGGCCCAACAGAATTGGCCTAACCGTAATCAAGAAGGACCACAACATAACTCTAACTGGTCAGGAAGAATCAAGAGGGACCGAGTAACTGGAATTACAGAAATCAAGGGGATCAATCCAATTGGAGCAATCAGAACCAGAACAACCAAGGGAACTCTTATGTGCCACCACACCAGAGGAACACCACTGGGAATAATCAGAATCTCCAGCATAACCACCAAGGGAATCAAGGGTCAGGGAACCAGTTTAGCAACAATCAGGGAGGTCAGGGAAACTATCGCCCAGGTCAAGGGTATGGATCACATCATAACCAAGGGCCAAACGCTAATAAGCCAAACTATAAGCCTCAGAGGAATCTGGACGACATGGTGCATGACCTCGTCAGCTCTCAACAACATATGCAGAACAACATGCAGGCCAATAATGATGTGGTACATAAAATTCAAGATGCCCAACAGGAGCAAAAGTCTGCTATGGACATGTTGGCTAAGCAAATGTCTCAGTTAGCAACTTCGTTGAATGAGATGAGGGAAAACGAAGGGAGAATACCAGCCTCGGTGAAATCACCAGACCGGGAAAACATCAGTCAGATTACTTTGAGGTCAGGACGAGGTTACGAAGGCCCTGTGCTGAAGGATGACGGAAGCACACCCCCTGAGGTGAACAAGGAGAAAGAAAGTATTGTCCCTAATCAACGGGATACGGAGGAAAGAAGTACCAAGATGGAAGACGACCTTCAGAGAGGTGATTTGGAGAAGTCGCTACCACATATGGCTGATCCGTTCTTCCTAGACCCAGACCTGAAGTGGAAATTGAAGAAATAAGGAAGGAGGTTGGAGAATCCTCAGCTGGGGGGCTAGCAGGAACGTTGAAGCGCATGAAGCCATTTCCTCACCGAGGGGAAGCTAAGAAGAAGAAGGATGACACTGAGGACTTCATGGAGATCTTCGGCAAACTGGAAATCAACCTACCCTTCCTACAAGCTTTGAAGCTGCCTACATTCAGTAAATTCATTAAGGAGTTCATAGCGGGAAAAACCAAGCCCGACGGGAAGATAGTAATTAGAGAGAATGTGTCGGCTGTGATACAGAAAAGAGAATGCCATCAAAATGCACAGACCCAGGTATGTTCACTTTGCCCATTTCTCTTGGTGACATAAAAATTGATCATGCGATGTGTGATCTAGGAGCCTCGATAAATGTGTTACCACTTTCGATATATAAGAAATTGATAGGGGTAAGTTTGGTTGATACGAAAGTAGTAATTCAGTTAGCCGATAGAACATGCATTTCACCCGAGGGTGTGCTGGAGAATGTGATAGTAAAAGTGCATGATTTCCTGTACCCAGCTGATTTCCATGTGATAAAAATGAGTGAAAATGAATCTGCTGAGTCTAGCGGAGTGCTTTGAGGAAGACCATTCTTACGCACCGCTAAGACTATTATTGATGTGTTTGATGGTATTATATGCCTAGACTACCATGGGGAGAAATACACCTTTAATATTGATGAAGCCATGAAAAAACCATTGGATGTAGAAAATTTGCATGCTGTTGATGTTATTAACCTCCAGGAGTACCTTGAGACCGAATTAATGCAGGAACAGTTCAACAATTCGGAGCTGAGTCAGTCTGTTGACAATGAGGTAGCAGGATGGTATGAAACCCTATTAACTCGGAACCTGACAGACGAATAGATCAATGAAGCGATCATGGCATTCTGCCACCAACCATTGTCATTCGAGTCCACAGGATCTGTTCAAGTGAGGAGCCTAGACGAGGGAACTGACTTGGGTGAAATGGCAACCAGAGGCCTGGAGAAAAATCCCCTGCCCCAGGAAGCCATTACACCAAAGAAGGAGTTGAAGAAGCTGCCCGAGACCTTAAAGTATGCCTACCTTGGGGAAGATGAAACATTCCCAGTAATAATCAACAACCACTTGACAGCGGAGCAGGAGAATGATCTACTGGAAGCAATCCGGAGAAACAAGAAAGCCATAGGGTGGACTCTCTCCGACCTGGTGGGAATCAGCCCCAACCTTTGTATGCATCAAATCCGACTGGAAGAAGGGGCAAAGGCTCGTAGAGATCCGCAGCATAAACTAAACCCAAACATGAGGGAAGAGGTTCTGAAAGAAGTATTGAAGTTGTTGTCCTTGGGTATTATTTACTCTATTCCAGATAGTGAATGTGTCAGTCCTGTTCACATGGTGCCAAAGAAGTCAGGAATACAAGTGATAGAGAACGACAAGAATGAGTTGGTACCTACTAGATTGGTGACTGGATGGAGGATGTGCATTGATTACCGGAAGCTTAATGAAGCCACCAAGAAGGACCATTTCCCTTTACCCTTCATTGATCAAATGTTGGAGAGATTGGCTGGGAAGCAATACTTTTGCTTCCTAGACCGATACAGTGGATACTTCCAGATATATGTAGATCCTGAAGACTAGGAAAAGACAACCTTTACCTGTCCGTTTGGCACTTATGCGTATAGAAGGATGCCGTTTGGATTATGCAATGCACCGGGCACCTGTCCGTTTGTATGTTGAGTATCTTCTCAGATTTGTTGGAGGTGTGTATTGAAATCTTTATGGATGATTTCACGGTGTATGGGAATTCCTTTGATGCGTGCTTGGCCAATTTGGATCTGGTATTGAGAAGGTGCCAGGAGAAGAATCTAGTCCTAAATTTCGAGAAATGCCATTTCATGGTACCAGAAGGAATAGTCCTAGGTCATGTGGTTTCTGAAAGAGGAATTCAAGTAGATAAGGCCAAGGTGGATGTAATCTCGAAACTGCCCTACCCCACGAATCAGAAGGAGGTCAGAGGGTTTCTGGGTCATGCAGGATTTTATAGAAGATTCATCAAGGACTTCGCAAAGATTGTCCAGCCACTTACGCATCTCTTGCACAATGATGTGGAGTTTGATTTTGATGAAGGATGTAAAAAGGCTTTCCAATTGTTGAAGGATAGACTTGTCTCTGCCCCAATAATCAGAGCACCCAATTGGAACTACCCTTTTGAGGTGATGTGTGATGCAAGTGATTTTGCGGTAGGAGCGGTCTTAGGCCAGAAGATCGACGGAAATAGCTATGTCATTTTCTATGCCTCGAAGACCCTCAACCAGGCTCAGAAGAACTATGATACCACAGAAAAGGAGATGTTAGCAGTGGTATTGATAAGGCTCGTTTCATTCATTGGTTTAGGGTTAAAATTCAGTGCATTTGGGGCGCTAATGTGCGTTTATGAGTTCAGGTGCGTAGTAAATCTGCCGGACCTAGGAGTTGCTGTTACCGGACCTGGCAGATGCAAAAGAGATGAAATTGAAGCAAAAATCAGAAGTCGTCGTTCGGACCTGGGAGAATCAAAAGTTGGCGACAGGAACAGAATGGAGGGAGAGCAGATTATTTTAAAGAGTCTTACTCAAGGGCAAGAGCGTAAAATCACCAGAGGGGATACCCTAGGGATCAGAGCCTCGCATATATAAGGAGCTCAACCTTGAAGAACAAGAAGAGACCGTGAACAGCCACTTCTACGCTCTCCTAGCTCTAGTTCTAGTTCCATACTTCAAATTTTCATTTCGTGTTGCTGCGCACTTGGACATGTAGGATTCTGGTCACCGTGGTTCTCATCGTTATTATCGTTATTTTGCTGTGTAACACCGCCTTGTGAAGGCGAAGAAACAATTTTATTGCTTTCGTTTAGTACTTTGTAGTTTTTAAGTTTCGCAACTCTAGTTTCTTGCTTTGATCTGCTGGATTCAGACTTATTTCTAGTTATTATGGAAGTTTATGTTTGCTTTTGGTTGGATATCTCTGAGTTTATGATCATCTCTTGCTTTTAGCTTTCGATCTTTGTTTGTTGTTTGACGTTTGGAGCTGAAATCTGTTGGTTTGTTGTTGGAGGTTGGGGATTTGCATAAGGAGATGTTTGGATTTGTTGAATCGTGGTGTTTTTTAGTTGGAGTTTCGCGTATTTGGTGCTTGATGTTTACGTTGTGCATGATTATGGCTATTTACTTTCTGTTTCTGCATCCTTTAGGTCCAGTAGGGTAGATCTGTTAGTTTAGGCTTTAATTTCTCGTTTTAAGTCTAGATCTAAAGTTTGCTCTGTTTTCATGGTGATTGAAACTCTGTTTTCTCTGCTATTCTCGTTTGATTCCCGAAGAAGATGAAGTTGTTGGTAATTAGAACCAGATCTGCTTTATGTCAGTACTTTTCAGCATGTACTTTGCTTTTTCTGCATGTCCCCTAGACCTGTCAGTACGATCCACTTTGTCTCTTTTACTTTTCTGCATGCTTTTCCAGACGCTGGTAGTTTAAGGAAACTTGTCTTGCTTTTTGCTTTATGCTTGTCTGTCTAAATTAGGAAAACCTTTCTAGTTAAGTTTACTCCAACTGTTTTAGAACTTTAAAATATCTCAGTTTCTCTAAGTCATGTATGTTCCGTACGCTCTCAGTTCTTAGACCCAGTAGGTAGAGTAAAGTTCTTCTGATCTATTAGACCCAATAGGTAGAGTAAAGTTTTGCTTATCTCTCAGACCCAGTAGTTTTAAGTTCTCGACCCACAAAATTGCGTGGCAGCAGCCAACCCTTTTTTCCAAAACATCCTCAAATGCAGTTTCGTAGCACCTTCGTCCTCGTGGGATCGATCCTTTACTTCCCTGTGCTAAGTTGTAGTATAGTGGGTTGAGGTTTTTGAAGGAATAGAGTGCACCCAACGACCCCTTTCTGATAGTTTCATGATCTTCTAGCCTCTGAAGTCTAGTCGAATCCTCTGAACCTGTTAGATCGAGTGACACATATCACACGCACCTGCACTGCACTCTAGGGTCCTGTCAGGTATACTCGTTTGAGAAGTTTCGACCATACTTGCTAGGGTCGAAGGTGATAGTTTACACTGATCACGCAGCCATCAAGTATCTCCTGGCCAAGAGAGAGTCTAAACCAAGGTTGATTATGTGGGTGCTATTATTGCAAGAATTTGACTGGGAAGTAAAGGATAAAAAGGGGACGGAGAACAAAGTTGCAGATCATTTAAGTCGAATATACCAAGGGGACATAGACGAAGCTATACCCGATGCCTTCCCCAATGCCTTCCCCGATGAACATCTTTATTGTTTATGGAGATTTGCTAGACCTATTAACTGGGAAGCAGTGTTGGCAGTAACAGGTCCAGGAACATCAGACAAAGGGAAGCATCCGTTAAATGCAGAGCCATGGTTCGCTGACCTGGCTAATTACTTAGTCACGGGAGAAATGCCAGGATCCCAAGAAATTTCCCCGGCCCAGAGAATGAAGCTGAAGAGTGAAGCCAAATACTACTTCTGGGATGATCCCTACCTCTGGAAGATGTGCTCAGACCAGGTAATCCGACGATGCATCCCAGAGTGGGAACAAAAGGATATCCTAAACCACTGCCATGCCTTAGCTTGTGGAGGTCAATTTTGGACCTAGGAAAACTGTCAGAAAGGTTTTGGATAGTGGATTTTATTGGCCAACTCTGAACAAGGATTCTTTTGAATTTTGTCAAGTCTGTGAAAGATGCCAACTGACCGGAGGGATTTCTAGGAGATATGAGATGCCGCAAAACCCGATAATAGTTTGCGAGATTTTCGATGTTTGGGGCATGGACTTCATGGGCCCCTTCTCATGTTCTTATGGGAACACGTACATCTTGGTTGCAGTGGACTATGTGTCCAAATGGATAGAGGCAAAGGCCACACCCACCTGTGAATCAAAGGAAGTGGCTAAATTCCTGAAGACCAACATTTTCAACAGGTATGGGGTACCCAGAGCTATTATCTCAGACCATGGAACACATTTCTGCAACCGCACCATAGAAGCTTTGATGAGGAAATACGGTGTGCATCATCGGTTGTCTACACCATATTACCCCCAGTCAAATGGTCAAGCTGAATTCTCGAATAGGGAAATCAAAAGCATCTTGGAAAAAATGGTGAACACCACGAGGAAAGATTGGAGTAAGCGCCTCAACGATGCTCTCTGGCATACAGGACTGCATACAGGATGTCACCTTATAGATTGGTATTCGGGAAAATGTGCCATCTGCCCGTGGAAGTGGAACATAAAGCTTATTGGGACGTTAAAGAGATGAATATGAGGGCGTCGGCCTGTGAAGAAGAACGGAAGCTGCAGCTACAAGAATTGGAGGAGCTAAGGCTGGAGGCATTTGACTCAGCCATGTGGTATAAAGAAAGAACTAAGCTCTGGCATGATAAGAACCTCCGAGTCAAGGAACTTCGAGTAGGGCAGAAAGTACTTCTTTTTCAATCTCGGCTGAAGCTAATGCCAAGGAAGTTGAAATCCAAGTGGATAGGACCATACACGATCGTTGGCCTTCGAGCAAATGGAGCAGTGGAGATTCAAGGAAGCAACCCAAATTCTGTTCCTTTCCTAGTCAATGGACACAGGGTGAAGGTATATAGAGATAATGCAGATCTGCATGTGGTGGAAGAAACGCCACTACATGAATCTGCTATTATTTCTTAACCGGTCAGGCAAATGGATATTCTCAATGAATTCCTAGGTCAGGTGTACACTGACCTAGGAAATCTTGAGGATACTCATTTGCAAGTGTAAATAGTCTAGTTGTTTTCTAATACAAGAAAATCCAAACAAATTAAAAAAAATTTAATCTTCCAAAAACATTTTTCGAAACACCAAACTCTCTGGGGAAATTGTTTTGTCACTCATAATCTCCGACCCAAGAATTTGGTGTTTCATTTTTAGGAATTGTGAGTTGCTAGGGGGAGGAAGAGTTTTCACAATGAGAAATTGGAGGGAAGGCGGTTGCTTTTTGAATTTCGGATTCCGCTTTTCGAGGGGATGTACGGTTGCTGACATCATCACGCAACCGTTCGCCTGCCACCCTGAAAAGCCAAGAGATCTCTTCAAATCAAAATAATCGATCTTTTCTCTCTCTACTCTCACAATTCTCTCTCTAAAAATTTCCCCAATTTTCTTCAAACCCTAACCATAATTTACCCTAAAACTGTGAGTTTTGCAGAAAAAAATCATGAAGAAAGCACAGGATACCATCGCCATGAAAGGAAACCCCGTTACCAAGCCACCGACCGGCGGGTCGTCCAACCAAACGCCGGCTCAGGCGACTTTCTCGGCGCTCGATATATGCTCGGAGTGGCAACCGACTTCCGTCCCAGACTCCCCTGCCGTCAAAAATCCCGAGGAGGAGGTATTCTTAAAGGAGTTGGAGGAGAAGTTCGGTAGTAAAGAGGAGGCCGAGAGACTCTTTTCCCGATTTTCGGCGTTTCGCCAACAACCACAGACGATTCCTGAAGAATCGACGGCGCAGCCACCGAAATCACACTCAGAGATACCCCAAACCCTAGATCCGGCCAAGCCCAGACACCGAAAAACAGGGAAGATGTGGTGGCGGAACTGAAGAGGAGAGCGTCAGTGGTTTTGCGGACGAGATTGACAGGATGGCGGTGGATCACTCTATGGATGAAGCCGCAAGGGAAGGCAACACATCTGCATTACAGTCTATGGATGGGGAAACCCCTGTTTCAAAGAAGGTAGAATGGGGAACCCCAAGTTTGTATGTTGAGGGGGGAACCCCGTTTGAATCTGAGGGGGCAACCCCGACTTTGTTTGTGGAGGGAGAAATCCCTGGGAAGTTTGAGGGGGCAACCCCATGTCTGTTTTCTGAGGGGGAAACCCCATTTGTGTCTGAGGGAGAAATCCTTGAAAAACCTGAGGAGGAGACTCCGAAAAAATCTGAGGGGTAAGCCCCGACTTTATTTGCTGAGGGAGAAATCCCTAGGAAATCTGGAGGGGATGAGATCCCCATTACCGCTACAGGACAAGGGCCCAAGGAGGACGGGCCGTTGGAAGTTGTGGACTTGGACACTCTGCCAGAGAACTGCCGATTAATTTTCGGGAGTCGAGGAGAATGGCAAGGAGTGTAAATTCAGATCTACTTACCAAATCTTGTGCAATAATAGAAATGGATTGGGTCCAAAATAAAGAAAGCCTTAGTTTAACAATATTTTTTAGTTAATCTATAGTATGCTTTTTTAGCAGATGGTAATACGGAGTATTAGAATTATAAGAGAATAATTAGAGTATGATTTTGACAGTTTGCCAAATCCAAAACAAAAAGAGAGAGTAAAGGGGGGTTTGCAATCGAGCAGAGTGGATAACAAATTAGGGTTACAGAGCGAGAGCGAGAGCGAGAGAAAGGAGAAACGAAGAACAAACGATGCCGTGCTTGAACATTTCCACTAACGTGAGCCTCGAGGCCACCGATACTTCCGCCATACTCTCCGAAATCTCCTCCACCGTTGCCAAGCTCATCGGCAAACCCGAGGCTGTCTGTATTTCTCTCTCTCGGTTTCCCCCCACCCCCCTGCTAATTTCTGTTTTTGTGTTGACGCTGAGCCTATTTTTTTTATGTGGTTTCCGTCTATGTTGCGATTTGATACTCAATCTGTGTAGTTTTAAAGTTTCCTGCCAGATTAATAGTTACAGTGGAGTTTATTTGAATTTACTTTGTTGATTCTTGTGAGATGTGTGCTTAATTGTTTAGATGTTACAGTATGTGATAACTGATTCGCCATCTATGGATAAGAATCAGAGGTTATGCTCATCGCTAGATGAAAACCACCAAATATATACATGAAGCTAAGTTACTGAAATGCTCAAAAAGAAGAGTTCAAAGAGAGAGAAAACGTAGCTTCAATTTTATTGGTGCAGTCTGATTGATTTTTCGTTTGTAGCCGTACTTTACAATTGGAACAGCCTTCCAAGCTTAGGAAATAACAGCAGAAGTCTGATTGTCATTAAAGATTAATTTATCCAAATTTTAACACTTTTAACAGAAGGATGAGATTTTATGGGTCCTATGATGGACTTAACTTCAACATGACAATTAGCTTAACGAGGCTTAATAACAAAGTGGGATTTTGCTATGATTTGGAAGTCATCATGAGATATGCTTCTTCAAGTGCCATCAGCCCTCTTCAATACGGAGATTGGGTGCGAATCAAAAAGCCTGTATTGTTTGTTGTTTACCCAATTTTGTCATGTATGTTGACCGAACTCCAGAAGAATTATGTGCTTTGTATTCCAAAATGGGCTTTGATTACACAGACTTTGAAAATATTGTTTAGCTGTTGTTGCGCTTGCTATTAGCTCAAGCTGTGATTAGAAATAATTTCGGAAGAACTGATTATATTTGCCTTTCTGTGTATTGCAGTATGTGATGGTTGTTTTGAAGGGATCTGTCCCCATATCATTTGGAGGGACAGAGCAGCCTGCTGCTTATGGGGAGCTTGTTTCAATTGGAGGCCTTAGTCCCGATGTCAACAAGAAAATCAGTGGTGCTATTGCCAACATACTCGAGACAAAGCTATCCGTGCCAAAAGGACGATACTTCCTCAAATTCTATGACACCAAGGCAAGAAAGCCCAACTTTAAACTTGTTAGAAATGGTGTTTCTGTGCTCTAGTATCTTATCATTGCAATCCTCCTGTGTGTTTAGGCCACTCAGAGCCAAGAATATGCACAATGTCTGCATGCTTTACACCAGTACTAGATCATGTAAATGCACTTCCACTATTTAGACCCATTCTCCACGAGCTGCTCTGCGCGTACTTATTAACGTAACATAATATTGTATGATCTTCATTTCTTTCGTGGTCCCTTCATGGCCTAAACCTTTTTTTATTTCAGGGTTCCAACTTTGGCTGGAATGGATCGACATTCTAGGTTCTTGCCTTTTTGAACTCCCTAAATATGTGCATGGAAGCAGCTTCGGTGATTGCATCTTATGTATTTCGATTATGATTGACTCACTCGAGCATCAAATGTATTGCTGATATTCCTCTATTATCTTGTAATTCAGCTTGTTAATGACTGAGTATTTTCAAGTATCTGATGTAAGAGTTCTAATTATCAGAGCTCTGTTCTTGAATTTGCTTCTACAGATATTGAAGGCAAGTTTTTAGCTCAAGAACTAAACTTGATATGCTAGCTAGTAGTGCATTCCAACTAATCCAGAACACACCATGTTAGTAACAACAGTTCTAAGCATTATAGTTGTTTGTTGCTGTACATAAATAAAAGAGGCTTTTGCTCCAATCCTAGAAAAAGGGAAACATACAGCAAACATTGAATATAGAGCCATTTATATTGCTATTATTAATGTATAATTGTATATAGATATGAATCAATCCTTTATTGCATAATCAAGATCAAATGTCAGCAATTCAATATGCATTTTGGATTAATGAGATCACGACGCATTCTTTATTGCATAATCAAAATCAGATCTCAGCAATTCAATACGCATTTTAGATTAATGAGATCATGGATTCATGATGTATGATTCTGACAATGCAGATCAGCAGATTTAATTAAATTTGATAGTAAATCGTTATTCTCTCTTCTAAAACTTCCGAACACTTAATTTTCTATACAACTATCTCTGATTGAAATAATTTTTTTCAGATGCTACTTATCAAATTATTGGCAATTTTTTGAAAATTCTAAAGAAATACAATAATTACACATATTTACATGAATGAAATCGATTGAAATTATTTTTTTCATATGCTACTTATCAAATTATTGGTATTTCTTTTTTGAAAATTCTAAAGAAATACAATAATTACACATATTTACATGAATGAAATTGCTTGAATAAAAACAAAAGTATGCATGTATCTCGGCGATTTAGAGTACTTTATATCATACTCTTCACCTCCACTATAGTATATATGATTCATTGATGCCTTAAATATGATTTATTGATGTAATGAAGTGATTAATGTGTGGGAGAACGATTCATTATTTTATGGACACATAATCAATCCATTGTTATGTTTTCGGTATACATCATAGACGCGTTTAGCCAACGATATAAACTAAAATAATACAATTAAAAATAAAAAGAGGAAAAACGTAGTAATAAATCGTAAAAAAAGGATTATCAAACCTTCCTCGCTAAGCTTAAACAATTTGAAACCACCTTTTCGAAACGCTCCCTATAAATACTCCTTCCACTTGGCTCCTTCAAATTTGCCGAATAATCCCCAAATTTTCCCCCAAAATCACCATGGCTGCAGGCGCGAAATACTCCCCCGCCGTCCTCCCCATCTCCACCGCCGCCGCGCAGCCGCACAACTCCGCCGGAAATCATCAATTGTCCTCCGCCAATTCCCCCGTCCGCGTCTTCCTCACCGCCCTCTCCGACAACATCCGATTCGGCCTCGCCAATCGCCGCCCCTGGTCGGAGGTCGTCGATCGCGCCGCCTTCTCCAAGCCGGAGTCGATCTCTGAGGCCACGCTCCGATTGAGGAAGAATTACAACTATTTCCGCACCAACTACCTCACCATTGTCACCGCCGTCCTCGCGATCTCGCTCCTCACCCATCCCTTCTCGCTCTTCCTCCTCTCCGGCCTCCTCGCCGCCTGGCTCTTCCTCTACGTCTTCCGCCAGGCCTCCGATCCGCCGATCGTCTGCTTCGGCCGCCAGTACTCCGATCGGGAGACGCTGCTCTTCCTCATCGTCTCCACCGTCGGCGTCATCTTCCTCACCAGCGTCGGATCCGTGATCATCTCGTCTCTAATGATGGGCGTCGGCGTTGTTAGCCTGCACGGCGCCTTCAGAGCGCCGGAAGATCTGTTTATCGATGAGCAGCAGCCGCAGGGAGGCGTTCCTGGATTCCTCACATTGTTGAACGGCGGTGCCGCGGCCGCTGCTTCTCAGCAACCACCCGCTATGCCTGCTAGGGTTTGAGTCCGTCGACGGTAGGGGCGAATAAACTATACTCCATTTTTTTTTTTTTGATTTCTAGATTTATTGAAATAATCTGTGGTATGACACATGATGAATTAACACAGTAATTTGGTATACAGTTAGCTAGATTTATATATGCACACACGTGAATTTTGTTCAGGAGATGTGTCTTTGTTCTTGATCTGTGAGATCCGCTGTTTTCTTTGGATGTGAATATCAGAATATTATTGTGTTTGTTTTGTGAATACATCAATTTTGCAATTTAAATGGAAAACTAAGGTTAATCAAGAAAATTCTCCCCTCACTTTAACAATGCAGATTAGATTAAATAGGGGTTTCAAAGCTCAAATCTAATGAGTTTTCTGAATAAACATCAAAGTATGTATGTTTGCTTTGTTATTTTGGATCTACTTTATGTTGAAAATCATTTTATTTTTAACGTAGGCTTGTAGGAAGATTAGGAGGCAAGTCGATTTGCCATGTGAATTGTATCTAAACATATACTCTATATCATTCTTTACAACTATGCATAATGATAAATTAATATGACAATAAAATAGGACCGTGCATCACTGTCATGAAATAAAAGTGATCTTAAGTTCATAACTCATAATCTAATATGTTTCGATTCATCAAAGCAAGTGTTGCCTAATCTCAGTTTTTTAAAAATCTATATATGATTACTCACCCAAATAAAGTGTTTGACTAAGCTTATTTTAAAGGACGTATATCTCTATATGACCCCTCACCCGATGTAAATTGTTTGGCTAAACTTATTTTAATGGGCTTATTAGCTTCTGGAACTAATAAAATGTTTCACAAACATATACTAGCACCTTAAAAGTTATACTCTATCTTAGATAATTTAAAGTGACACATTTTTAATATGAAAACACTAAAAGAAATTACTCTTTTGTCTACAATTAAGTGACATAATTTGTCTCGGCTCAAATTATTAAGAAATACTCCATATAATGAAAGTGGATCGAAAAAGTTAGCGAAATGTGGATTTTATTTTTATACTCCATAAATAAAAGATAAGTGGTTAGAGTTGGTGGAATGTAGAGTGCATTACCAAATATAATAGAATAAAAATAAATAAATAAATAAGACATTTAATCCTGGAGGTTTTTTTTTTTAAGATTCTTAATCGTGGATGTAGTACAAGTATCAGCTAATGCTTGATACCTTGAATTCTTGATTGTAGCATTATATTAATAGTACTTTCCTCCGTCTTCCAAATTTTGTCACAGTTTGACTGGACACGAGTTTTAAGAAATGCAAAATAGAAAGTGAGTTGAAAAAGTGGGTAGGAAGTGGATCCTATTTTTAAAGTATTACTAGTTTTATAATGAAATGCGAGTGAGAATAAATGGAATGTAGGGTCCACTACCAAAATTGGTAAAAAGTGAAATGTGACAAATTTTGTAGGACGGACGGAAATGGAAAAATGTGACAAAATTTTAGAGACGAAGGAGTAATAATTTAAACAAAAATTGAAAGAGTCGGGTATGGGTCATCGAATCGGGTCAGATCATGTGCGTGATTCGCACATAAATTAGATGCGAGTACCCGAATTTTCAAGTGCTGCCTGTGAATAAAATCATGAAATTGAGGTAGTAGTAATATTTGGGATGAAAGTAGACGTGTCTATATAGTATATATAATGACATCAGCAAGCATGGAGCTGACTAAAAAACAAAATAAAATGATTGTGAAAAAAACGATAGGAAATCTGGGACAAGAATCTGCAAATAAAATGTGAGCAACATTAGTAGAATTAGGTGAGGGAAATAATTAAGTTTTGGAGGTGGAATAAGTCAAGACTATTTAACGGTCGCACGTCAGCCAGAATATAGCCGTTATAGGTGGCCCGCGCCAAACACGTTCAGCCGTTCCGGATTCTTAAAACGTACACTACTCCTATCTTTTCCCTTTATTAATATTAGTACATTTATCTATTTATATTACTTTTTCTTCTTTAATAATAAAATTTGAGTGATAAATATTCCAATTTGAGTATGAGATCCATTTATAAAAATAAAAAAGTAAAATAAGATATTTAATGATTAATAAAAAGTAATACTATGAGAGAGAGACTTATTTAATTGGGGTAGAAAGACTAATATTAGTATTTGTTAACTCTGAAAATATCCTATAATAAATCTAGTATTATAATCACCGTGCGATGATAAGAAAAATGATTTAACTTGAAAAACTAATTAGTAGTAGTAGTATTGATTTTTTATAGTAGTCGACAAAAATAATGTCCATACTGTGCAGAATAAGCATATAGCCGTTGAGATTAAACTCTCCCTCACTCTTCTGTTACTATCCTCTCTCCCATAAATCATCTCAACTCAGCTGCAGTCAAACCAAAAAAAGCTGAGCCCCTGTGGCTTCAAACATCTCTCTCTCCCTTTCTCTCTTAAACTTGCCTAACCTCTCAATCATTCACATTGAATATTGATTGCTTCGCTTCGCTTCTCCTTCTTTGTTCATGGCCGATCACTTCAAAAATCTATTGGCGGGAAATTCTATATGGAAGTTGGTCTTCTTCCTCAGCCTCCTCCACGCCCTCTCATTTTCCGCTTCCGGCGTAAAATGGGACGGCGTGAAGGTCACCCGAGCCGACTCCCAAGCCCTCCGCGCCATAAAAAACGAATTGGTCGATTTTAAAGGCGTGCTCCGGAGCTGGAACGACACCGGCGCCGGGGCCTGCGCGGGCTGGATCGGGATCAAATGCGCCGACGGCGAAGTCATCTCCATCCAGCTCCCTTTCAAGGGACTTGGCGGCCGGATTTCCGACCGAATCGGCCAGCTTCAGTCCCTCCGTCGGATCAGCCTCCACGACAACGCCCTCGTCGGCGCCATTCCGGCCACGATTGGATTCCTACCAAATCTCAGAGGCTTGTATCTCTTCAACAACCGCCTCTCCGGCTCTCTGCCGCCCTCGATTTCAAACTGCCCGCTGCTTCAGACCGTTGATGTCAGCGGTAATCAGCTCGCCGGAGTCATCCCTCCGAATCTTGCTAACTCCACGCGGCTGTATCGGTTGAATCTGAGCTTCAATTCTTTCTCTGGGTCGATCCCAGTAAGCCTTTCTCGCTCGTCCTCTCTCGTCTTTCTCGCTCTTCAACACAATAATCTCACTTCCTCCCTCCCTGATTCTTGGAGCTCTGTTTCCAATCTCAAATATTTAACTCTTGATCACAATTCTTTATCTGGAAAAATCCCAACCTCTTTAACGAGATTGGTTTCTCTCGAGGAGTTGGATTTGAGTCACAACAAGCTTGAAGGAAGCATTGATGAAATAGGAAGCATGTTGGCTTTAAAGAAGATGAATCTTGAGAAGAACAATCTCGATGGCTCGATTCCGAATTCAATTCAAAAGCTTGTAAATCTCTCAGTTTTAAACCTGAGCAACAATAAATTCCGCGGCGGAATCCCACTGATCTTCGGCAACATCACCTCGTTAAACTCCCTTGATCTCTCCGAGAACAACCTCACCGGAGAAATCCCATCTTCTCTCTCCAATCTCCCAAACCTCACTTCACTCGACCTCTCCTACAACAACCTCTCCGGCGCCGTTCCCTCTCTTCTATCCAAGAAATTCAACTCCACCTCCTTCGCCGGCAACATCAACCTCTGCGGCTACGGCCCCTCAGCGCCGCCGTGCCCGTCGCCTGAACTCACACCTCCGCCTCCGCCGCAGCCGAAGCCCCACCGCCGCCGCAAGCTCAGCACCAAGGATATCATTCTCATCGCATCCGGAGCCCTTCTCTTCGTTCTACTAATCCTCTGCTTCGTCCTGCTATGCTGCTTGTTGTGCAAAAAGACGAAATCCAGCAAGGGCGGAAGAGCTCCTCCGCCTTCAACCAGCAAGGCGGCCGCGGCTGCGGAAGGGGAGACGGGCGGCGACGGAGGAGGGAAATTAGTCCATTTTGATGGACCTTTTGTTTTCACAGCTAACGATTTGTTGTGTGCCACTGCAGAGATTATGGGAAAGAGCAGTTACGGAACGGCCTACAAAGCCACGCTCGAAGATGAGAATCAAGTCGCGGTGAAGAGATTGCGAGAGAAAATCACCAAACCTCAAAAGGAGTTCGAAGTCGAAGCCTCCAATCTTGGAAAGATTAGACACCCAAATATCTTGGCGTTGAGAGCTTACTATCTTGGCCCCAAAGGCGAGAAGCTTCTCGTCTACGATTACATGCCTAATGGAAGCCTCGCATCCTTCTTACACGGTTCGACTTTATTCTCTTTCCACTTAACACAAAATATTACTCTACTGTGTTACAGAGTCATCTTAGTTATGTTATGTTATGTTTATAATACTATTGTTTAGCATAATGTGGTGACATTCGATACACGTGGCGTGCAGCTAGGGGACCCGAGACGACGGTGCCATGGCCCACAAGAATGAACATAGCAATTGGAATAACAAGAGGGCTATGCTACCTACATAGTGAAGTGAACCATGTTCATGGAAATCTGACGGCAACCAACGTTCTTCTCGACGAAAACAGGGATCCCAAGATCGCGGACGTGGGGCTGTCGAGGCTGATGACGAGCGCGGCAACGGCGAACGTGGTGGGGACGGCGGGGTCGATGGGGTACAGGGCGCCGGAGCTGTCGAAGCTGAAGAACGCGAGCGAGAAGACGGACGTGTTCAGCCTCGGGGTGATCGTGCTGGAGCTGCTCACGGGGAAGTCTCCGAGCGAGGCGAAAGACGGGCTGGATCTGCCGCAGTGGGTGGCGTCGATTGTGAAGGAGGAGTGGACTAATGAGGTGTTTGATGTGGAGCTGATGAGGGATGCGTCTTCTTCGAGTGCTGGCGATGAGCTGCTCAATACGCTCAAGTTGGCGCTTCATTGTGTTGACCCGTCGCCCGCGGCAAGGCCGGAGGCGGTGGAGGTGCTGCAGAAGCTTGAGGAGATTAAGTCGGAGGCCGACGTTGCGGCGGCAGATGTTGGCAAGAGTGAGTGAAGAGAGCAAACATTTTTTTTAGTACTGTGTTTAAGTATTCCCTATTGATTTATTCGTTTGGAATTATCGAGGTTTTGTTGTTTGTTAGATTATTATGAAGTTTGTATATAATACTCCGGTACTATTTCTTTGATTTTTTTGGGCGGAATTGCATTGAATCCTAATTTTTGGTCTATGGTCTTCATGTGTAATAGAACGGCTTGAGAAATATTTTTTGTTGTAATTATTAATTTATTATCTCTAAATAAATGGATTTTTATTCTTTCTTTAGTGCATTTTATGTTGGATCTATTTGTGAAACAAATGCTAACTCGAATCTGAATTCCAGAGGTGTATGGATCCTAAATTTTGAGTATAGAATATAGCCTTAAATCCCTGGATTAATCATTAAATGTTAAATCTGGTGCTGAAGAAAACAAATGAATTCAATATATACCCATATAGAGGTGTGTGAGAAAGAGATGCTGGGCTTTGAAGTTTAAATATTGGGCCACTTTTTCCATAGTAAGATTATGAGTTTATAATCTTTCTCATTCTTTCACTTTTTTTATGTCTCAAAAAATTGGTAACTCACAGTTTCAACAAAAAAGGAAATTATCATTAATATTATAAAATTTCTCTTAATTTAACGCATTAAACAATTCCTCCTAACATTAACTTGGAGTTGGGATTTTTGTAAGAATAGATTTTATGTTAAGGTGACTTAGTTGGTGAGATGGTAATAGGAGTTATAATACGACGTCGGACGTGTTTGATAAGTTAGTAATACCAAGATAGAGAATAATATATGGATACTTCTAATTGTTTGATATCATAGTTAAAGCTTAACTCAAAGTCCAATATAAAACAAGGGTCCTCCTGCCATCTTACCAAAATTATAACTTTAACCATATTTATGTAACTCACCTATTTGTTAAGTTAAACCATGTTATTTTAATATACTATATAAATTAAGATAATTTTTTTTCTATCAAACAATAACGAAAAAAAAATCATATATTTGCATATCTTGATATGAAGTTCATATTTCTTATCTTATTTTACCAATATTCCCATATTTCATCTATTTTATCAAACGAGTCGTAAGTATAACTCTATAGGCCTTAAATTTGAAGTTATCAATAGGTTTTTGGATAAAATTAAAAGACTAAGGTTTTTTAACGGATGATCTTGTATTCTATAATCAATTCGGTGATTGAATGAACCTACAATCCCGCATTATATGTATCAGTCATATCTAATTTCATATATCTCAATCATGTCACTTAGACTAATTAACTTTGACGATTAAGCCATTGATACGATAGATTGCGACCACCTCACAATTAGTTAGTTACCAATCATCATAATATCCATTGGAATCTTTTCCAAACAAAAAAATCTTTGATATAAAAGAGCCAAGTGAAGAACCTGGCCCATTTTACAATTATTATCACATGCCCACTTTTCCAAATTGAGATATGATGTAATTATAAAGTCCATTTATATAATCTAATATGGACAATTTTTAATATGTCTTGAACTATGACTGTCCTTTCCTTTATTTTATTCTCAACTAAAAAACGGATCACAGTAAGATTGACCCTCTCAACTTAATCTTATAATTAAACATGTATTATATTCGGTTCATAAGATTGACCCTCTCAACTTAATCCTAGATGGATAGTCTCATGATAATTAGTCATAGCCTCTCCCCTCCAACTAAAATAATCCTACAACTTAATCCTAGATGAATAGTCTCATGATAATTAGTCATGGCAACCGAACGCCACCTTAGTAGAAATATTTGTTAGAGCATCTCCATCCGTGCTCTTTGGCAAGAGTACGGATGTGGGCCCGGAGCCACTTTTATTCATTTTTTACTCTCTGCTCTTAGGCAAGAGCACAACACCTATATCCATGCTTTTCCGCAAGAATAAGCTCAAGGGATCCCACCATTCCATTATTCAATTTAAATAAAAATATTTTCACAATATTAAAATGCATTAAAAACACACGAAAATTTGAAGTATAAATGAGAGATAATTTGATGTAAATAATGGATGATGAATGTGAGTACTTATAGATAATTTTGGGATAAATTTTTTTTTAAAAAAATAAATTTTTTTTTGAAAAAAATGGTAAAAAAGCAGCTATATTTTTTGGAATCCGAAAATATTTTTTTTTCTTTTTTCCGAATTATTTTCGATTTTTAATGAATTTTTAAAAAATAAATAAATTTATCGGAAATAAAACGAGCCAATCACGTAACGCCAAGTCGCCTTGCTCAGCGGCACGAACGTGGTCTTATTATCGAGCAGCGCCCTGCCGTCGGCACGGACGGACAGCTGCGCAGCGGACAGCATATGCCGCGACGTCGGCACATACGGCGTCCGCGTCCGTCTTACAGACAACCGTTGCGGATGCTCTTATCCACTTTTTTCACACATACAATTTAATTAAGTGATGGAAAGATTAGTATTTTAACTTCTTTGTCATTACTTTTAAAGGCTTGTTTAGTAGACCATATACTCCAGCCGTTCACGAAAAGTAGCATTTTGTCAATTTTAGGATGTCCACAAAAAATAGTCTCATTTTTAAAAATAGAAAAATTTTCTTCTCTCTTTCCTACATTTCATTAAAATCCGTACAATACTTAAATGAGATTAGTTTTTGCGGACAAAAGGAGTATAAAAATACAAAGCTTGTTATGTGATTGTGATTCACTGATGCTCCATCGTTTGCAAAAATAATATAATTTACTTTGAACTTTCTATCGTACATATAGTTTTTACAAAGGAGTTCATATTTTAAAATCTTCTTAATTGGGTCTTAATACTTAGTTAATGTATAAGAGATTATGTATCTTTTATGTTAGATAGTTTGTTTTTGCAGTCGGACTCTGCCCACCTCATTTTACCAAAAAAAAGAGGGAGAAGAATGTTCATATTCATCATATACTAATCGCAATTAAGTCATTTAAGTGTAATCTCTTATTAGAAATTGATTAAAAATATTTTAAATACAATATAAAAATGAAATACTGCTATAATTGGTCGAATGTGCTAGAAAAGATTAGTGATTAACCACATTGGATTTTAGTACACTTTTTGAGCGGCCCCCCACAATACTAGTTGGATGCCTAGTACTTGCCCTAAAGAGTCAAAATCAATTTAATAATGGAACAATCAATCACAATGTTAGTATGAGTGTACAATATTCGATGTTACTGTATTACATTTATACTACCTCCAACCCCCAAATTTTAATACAGTTTACCATTTCGATTCATCCCTAAAATTTAACACACTTCACTTTTACCAATTTTGTTAATGGACTTCATATTTCACTAACTAATTCTTACTCATATTTTATTATAAAACTAATACTTTAAAAGTAGGATCCACATCCCACCAACCTTTTCAACTCACTTTTCATTACATTTCTTAAAATCCGTGCCGAACCAAAGTGTGTCAAAATTTGAGAAACGGGGGTAGTAATATTATAGGTTTGAATATGTCCCTAATTACGCAAATAAAATTGAACGTATAAATAATTAAGAGAACTGCAGAGATAGTAAATAAAATTAATAAGCTAAATAAATTTACCATTTTCATCACAATTAAACTTAACCAAATTAGCAAGACTTGTGTTAGTATAGATTGTGTAACTTCAAATTTTTGCACTTGTATAACACCAAAACATAATATGCTGTGTTATTTTTAGAAAAAAATAGTACAAGCATATGTAATAAATCTATAGTCACACAAACAAAATACTAAATACACCAAACCATCGATTGTGAAAAGAAACATTACATAAAGAAGCAAATAAATGATGTTGGTCAGTCCTAAGCGCATGGCAGTCATCATAGATCAATTTAATAGAGATGTCCCAACTGACATGCAACACATGAAACGATTTAATATTTTCACAAACTCTAAAATAAATTAATTATAATAGTTTGGGATTGACCAAAATATGAAAATTAGTGAAAAAACATAAAATTAAATTCTAACTTGTCCAGCAATTCAACACCAACTAAAAAGGTAGATTTGGATGTGGCTATGTGAGTACTACAAATCTCTCAAAACCACTAAACTTAAGTATGGAATAAAAATTCATGACACTCAGAATGTATAGCTATGAAGATCCCTCTTGAGCTTCATTGATTTTCTGTACCCACTCTCACCTTAATAAAAACATCCTCACTAGTCACTACAATATTTATATAGAAACAAATGATATTGGCATCTTAACTCTTAATTGCATGGACACTTACTCACGATCAATTTAGTAGAGATGTCCCATCTGAAAAACAACACATTAACATGTTTGATAGGGATGATAACTCATTTAGGGATGAAAATCCATGAACAAAAATCCATTAAGTACACTACTAATAATTTCACCAACTAAAAAAAAAGAAAAAAAATTCATGTGTATAGTAATTATAGTATGAGAGTACCAGAACTTAAAAATCATTGGAAAAACTTAAAATCTGATCAGTCCCGCATCTAAAAAAAGTACCGTAGTGGATAAGTGTTTGCTGCTATAGCCCCTAAAAACGAATAAACTTGAGTATGAAACAAAATCCATGAAACTCAGGATGGATAGCGCTACAGAGACCATTCGATAAATACCCGGGCAGAATAATAGTACAATCAAAGACCTTCTATGGCGCTATCCCTCCTGAGCTTTACGGATTTTCCATACTTCTCCCTCACAGCTTAATGAAAACAAGCTCACTCATACATACATATAGGTAGAGAGGAGAGAGAGAAGTGATGATGATGATGATGAGAGGTGGATGGGATATGAATTGGCAAGTGGGATCCGATATATAAGAGGGGATAGTAACGTGGGGAATGGCAGTAAAATGTCATCGAATTTCTCATGTACACAGAGAGGCCCCCTTTAGTATCTTTGACTATATTTTTATGCATGTGTTCGAGGACGACTACCCCTTTCCTGTTACTCTACCTTTTTTTTTTCCTTCTCAATTTCACCGCCATCACACATTTACATAAAACATCGATATCATACTCCTTTTTTAAGTGTAGAAAGTGTATAAATTAAGATGAGAAATCTACGCGGTTAAATGAACATTATAAGGTGAGAAATCTACGCGGTTATATGTGCATTATTAGAAGACTCCCAAATTGACACAGTGTGCATTATTTTGGGGGACAAATAAAGTATATTTTAAATAAATAGTACAAAGTTTAAATAGATCCTTTTGTAAATTATAGAGTGTTATAATAAAACATTGGGACTCTTCAAATTTTAAAAAATTCAATTGTCCATATAAAAATAATCTTGTTACGTAAATAGTGGATAACACAACCTTTAATGCAAATTTGATAAACTACTAAAAAATCAGAGAGTAAAAATTGATAAAAATATTATTAGTTAAAAATGAGACTCATTTCATTACTAACAAAAACATACAACTAGGGATCAATTATAGTGGACAAATTAAAATAAAAAACATAATTATTTTTCATGACTTAGGAATCTATGTTACTATAATTAAGTACGCTAGTCATGATACTGAAATAACTGAGGCACCATGCACCTAAAAATGTTTAACGACGTAAATAGATACTCCCTCCGTTTCTTCATAGTTGAGGCAGAACTTTTCGGCACGGAGTTTTAAAAATGAATGTTGGGTGTGTTAAATAAATAGATAAAAAAGTAAGAGAGAGAAAAAGTAAGAGAGAGAAAAAGGTAGAGAGAATAAAGTATAAAGTGAATAAAGTAGAGAGAATAAAGTAAGAGAGAGTAAAGTTAAAAAGAGGAAAAAGTTATCATATATGAAAATGACTCAATTATGATGAAACGGAGAGAGTAGTAGATAATAGTAGTTCAATAATAATGACAAAAATAAGAATATAATTATTTTATAATCCTCCATGATATATGTGCGAAGTAAAATTTGAAGTGACAAGGCCTAGAACTTTAGATCCAATTTACAAGGCGCATGAAAAAGCCATGTTCCGTCATTAATAATTAAAATCAAGCCCAAAATTCAATATCCACAATCAAAAAGGCCCAAAGGTTGAATATCATCATGGGCTTTACGATCAACTTTATAAATCAATATGAAATTATGATTTCTCTTTCAGTCAAATAATATTACTTGGTTGAATTATTAATATGTTTAATACAGTTTTCTCTCCATCCGCCGTTATTTCATTGAGATCGACTCAAAATTTAATAAATACTACTCCCTGCCCCTAAAGAATATGCACTTTAAGAAAGAGAAACAGAAAAAAAAAAAAATTAAAATATTGTTAGAAGAGAATGAGTCTCACCTTACTAGAGAGAAATAGTTTTCTAAAATTAGAAAGTACATATTCTTATGGGACGGACTAAAAAGGAAATAGTGTATATTATTGTGGGACAGATGGAGTAGTATTAATGAAAAACCAGGGAATTGGTTCACAGTATTATATACTCCCTCCCTCCCATAATAAATGACATATTCGAGGAATGACACGGGATTTTAAGTGATGTTATTCTGCGTGTTAGGTGCAGAGAGAAAATAGTGTATTTATATTAATGTAAGACATAGTAACTTTTTTCAAAAAAGGAAACGTGACATATTTTGTGAGACAAACTAAAAAGAAAAGTGTGACATCTATTAAGAATGGAGGGAGTATTAAATACTTTCTCAGTCCCTAAAAATAGAAAATTTTGAAATATCACGAGTTAATGTTAAATTGATAAAATAAGGGTAGAAAGAAAAAGGTGTGTCAGTGGAAAATGGATCCCACCTCATTAAAGATACAGAAATTTCCTTAGATTGAAAGTTTCTATTTTTAGGAACGGACCAAAAAGAAAAGAATTTCATTTTTAAGTAATATAGAGAGTATTAATTAGTACAACAAAATATGAGTAAAATAAGTTACTTTATAATAATACCCGCCTACAAAGTAAAATGAGACGTGTAAAACGACAATAAGAGATATTTGCAAATAAATGAAGTATCAGTACTCCTTTGATTTGTTATAAGTTCCGACCAAAATGATACAATATTAAAAATAGAAATAAAATTACATTATGTGCAGCCCGGGGTAAAGGTTTTCCTCAGGACAAAGAGACGAGAGTAGATAATATTCCTTAAAATTAAATGCCCTCTCAGTTCATAAAGAGTTGTGCGAATGAGAAGACATGAGTCTTACAAAAAATATTTGTAGATGTTTTAAAAGTGGAGAAAGGGTGGCACCGACTCCAGCATAAGCTACTCTTTTATGTACACATAAATAGATATTTACTGCGTTATGTTGAATTTGAGCTTGAGATTTTGTCGCAAATATTAATTATTTTGTAACACACTAGTTTTTTGATTTTTTAGTTAGTGGCTCTTGGTCAATTAAAATTAAAAAATAAGTGGTAGTAGTTTTTTTTAAAAAAAAAATTAAATGTGAATGAAATTAATAAGATATAGAGTTAATCTATGTCTTAAAATGGAAACAATGAATTGTTAGTGTATGGATGAAAATCAAGACCATATTTTCGTTGACCGGATTTATTTTTCAGACATACAGTAATATTTTCGAAAAAAATGTAGCATGGAAATTAAATCCGATACTGCGATACCTCAAGATGACAAATTTACAGTTAATTTCTAGAGAAAATTTATTGAGATAAAATAATTAGTAATACTATAACTATTAATTAGGAGTATTAGACATTGAATGGGTAAACTCTGTAAGACCATTCAAGATTATCATATTTTGCATTATTTTCATATAAGAGAAATAATACCTTATATCACATAATATTGTAATAGATCAAGAAATCACAAATATATAATACGGAGTAATAAAATTTCGTAGACCATGAATTTGAAATTTATAAGAGAAAACCTCCACACACACTATAAGAAATGAAGATGACATGACTTCCAAAGTTCTAGAATTATTCAAAGTGAAGTTAATGACTTTAGAAAAAAATAATACTAATAAAAGAAGTAGACTATAAGCCACGAGAAAATTAATTTAAGGCCGCTTGTCTTGCCCACTTGCAATCCAACTTGCGCCTTAAACCGTCCTATTCTATTCTATTATATGAACATTCTTTTAATATTTCCACACTTCCATTTATTACTTCCTATATTCCTAAATAATAATCTTATTTTGACATTATATACATTCATAAAAGTTAACATATTTTATTTACACGCATTGTCTTACAATATATCCCTCTTAATATTTCTAACTTATTTACATATTTTATCAAATGATCCAACACTTTCTCTACTTATATACATTCATTAATTATTACTAACACGTCACTTAAAATGAGGCAATTTCCCTATACTCAATATATAGTCAATTATTTTAATTGAAATTAAAACCCATATTAATTACATCCAAGTAGATCTATTATTTGGGGACCAAGAGTGTATTCTTTTTCTCGAGCACAAAAAACAAATCCATAAAAAAAAAAGAGATATAAAAGGGAAAGGCCAAGTTGCATGCATAAAATACCACCCCTTTTTAGACCAAAAGATGGAATATAATTTTTCTCTCTTGCAACTTGTGTGACGTACTATCAGTTTTATTTTCTTTTATTAATTTTAAACCTCATCAAATTGGCCAACTTGCTGAGATATCTAGCTGTTTGATTCCATTCACCTAAATTCATAACTATTCAATTTTATTTTGTTTTGAATTTAAGTCTATGAGGTACATCCCCCCAGACGCATTCAAATTTTGAAATTTCTATGAGCAACTATAATTAACCCTATACATTTGTCTTATTAAATATCAACTATTACTACATACATGAGTTATTTTTAGCACATAGGGAGGGATTAATAAAAGATTTTCAATAGTGGTAATTAAGAATCAATCTTCAACGCTTTAAAGAAAAAAGTTATGACAAGATGTAGTATATATCTATTACTACAACTATAAAGAAGGATCATTTATACTTTGTAATTTGTATAGATAAAATACTCCATAATTTTATTACAATGGGCAATTAATACAATTAAATTTCATCCGAGGACATCCATGTACTTCCATAAAGCATTGCTAAGTAGTACTACTAACTTATACTATGGTCTGAAGTTATTGTACGTACTTGATGTATTATTTCAATTAGTATAATTACAGTATTACTTCCATTGTCTTTGTTCGTGCAAGAGATATTTCTTGAGGTTAAGATGTTAAATAAGCTTAAACAAAATAAAATGGCATGCTTAAATAATTTAAATTATTTATTTTCTAACTTGTTTCAGCCCTTTTAGATACATACATTGTACGGAAATCATATCCCCTTACTAACCTTATTTTTTTATTGTCATCAGATTTATTCAAAATTTACATAAATTGTTATTTTAATGAAAATTGATCCGCAAAAACCTATAGCTAAATTACATAAAATTCAAAAATAGCCCTCTGATGATTTTTTTCATAAACTATTAGTAGTACTATATAGACATTGTTGATGAAGAAGATTGTTATATTACCAAGGGCCATTTATCGTACTTATCTCAACTCTTCATCCCCAAAAGGCCATTCTTGTGTAATTTATACTTAAAAAAAATCAATCCACAATAAATTAAAACATTTTCCTTAAAACAATTCGGTAACAAACATCTATTTTACACGATCGATCGAACTCATGTCCCAAACTTTACAAGTTACAACAATCAAGATTTTTTCCCCCAAATATATTAGAAAAAAATTAAATTAAATTGAAGAAGATGAATTTCGTCTGCATAAATTCTCAGCAATCTGAGCTAACGACTGCAAATTGCACCTCACAATCGTGTCGACGAACACGCACGTCTCCTCCTCCGTGTTCCCCGGCGGCACGTCCACCACGTACGACTCCACCACCGCGGTGCCGGCGCCGCCCGCCGCCGCGTGCAGCGTGGTGACGGAGCGGTAGTTGGCGAGGCGGTGGTCCCCACCGACGATCCTGAAGCTGATGACGTGGCGCTCGTCGTCGAGTATCTCTAGGCGCTCCGTGCTGCTGACCGCCGGCATTCCGGTGATGACGCGGACCTCCCGCAGCGTGCCGACGTCGCCGTCGCCGAGCACCACGTGGCAGCTCTTCACGAAGTGCTTGTACGCCTGCGGGTTGTCGAAGCGCCGCACCACCGACCACACGGTCGCCACGGGGGCCGAGATCAGCTGCGTCGTCGCCGAGCACGTCTGATCCGGCCCCACCGCGTGGGTGTGGTATCTCGCCACGTGCTCGGGGACCTGGGCCGCCGTCGCGTGGCGGTATGGCTGCTTGTAGGCCGCGGCCGGTGCATCGGGGAGTCTTTGGAGGAGGAGGGATGATTTTTGAAGATCGGTAGCCATTTTGTTTTGTTTAGGTTTTGGGACAAAAATGAAATGTGTTTTTGGGTTGTGGAGTTCCACTTATATTTTTTTTGAGAGAAGAGGCAAAGGGAGAGGAGGGTTTACTATTTTATAGAGAGAGAGAAGGGGATTTTTTTGAATTCTTTATGAGGAGTTTGTTGTGGAGAATGGAGAGGTAGTTGGATTTTCTAAAGAAGGATATGAGATTCATGTGAGGGATATAAAATATGACCAAGTTGCTATATGTTAAATTACCAATTTAGCCATGTATGCAACTGGCAAGACTTAATAGTCTCAAATTTGTTTGGAGAAGTTGATGATGTGAGAGTCACCAAGATATTGGGCATATGAGAGTTAGGAAGACACGGAAACGAAATTTGCTTCCGAGCAAGTTGCGGACGGTAGTGGGCCTCAGTGCCCACGCAGTCCGCACGATGTGTAACCATTCCCTTCCAGTACCCTCATCTCGGGCGTGTGAACTGCACACGCCTGATAATGCGGTTGGATGATTGAGTTGTTCATGTGAATTTGATTTTCATAATTTTAGTTTATAAGAGTACCTTTTCTTTTGTTGTTTGGGCATCTTTCCTTTTTCTGTTTTTGTCTGTCTTTTTCTTTCCCTTCCTTTTCTTTTTTGTTTACCCTTGTGTAAATTGTGGTACTATGTTTCCCATCTATTTTTATGATTATGTTTTTATGTTTTCTGAATTTTTCATTGATTTCCTATTTATTTGTGTATATTTATATCGTTTGTGTTGTAGCAATAATTTTTATTTTATTTATATTTGAATTGTGTAGAATTTTTTAGCATAATTATATAAATAATTTAATTTTATTTATTTTAAATACAAATACAAAATTGAATATACATAAATTATATGCTTGCAGTGTATATATAAATAGCTACTCCATCCGGTCCCCATTAAATGTCTAATACTACCTTATTTGGACGGTCCCAATAAATATTCCATTTCACTTTAATCATCTTTTGTAGTGGAATTTACATTCCATTAGCTCATTTTCACTCACATTTTATTATAAAATAAAACTAATACTTCCTCTGTCCACAAAAAATAGACAAAGTTGTAAACGTCACGAGTTTTAATGCGCAATTGGTAAAGTAAAAGGGAATGAGTAAAAATGTGGTCGAAGTAATGTTAGTGGATTGTGGGATCCACATTTAGAATGATGTGTAGAGTTATTATTGATTTAAAACTTTTCATTTTCAGACTTAGTCTAATTCTAGCGGACAATCCCAAATGGTAAAATTTGTCTATTTTTTTATAGACAGAGGGAGTATTTAAAAGTAGGACCTACACTCCATTAACTTTTTCTACCCACATTTACTAACAAAGTTCAACAATTTCTAAAAATACTGTCAACTTTGGAAAGTTTAATGGGGACCAGATGAAGTATGTTGTAAACTGAAATCGTCAAATTTCTAAAAATACCGTCAAATTTTAAGGTCCACTTCCTAAAATAGAAAATTAAAAAAGTTTATATTTTCAAGAGACAGAGCAAAAATGGAAACAATTTCTATTTTTAAGGGACGGAGGTAGTAGTACAAAACGGTAAAGAAAAAAAAAGTATTGATCTAATAGTATAAGAGCAATACAAAGTAAAAACAAAAGTAATTTGTTTATAAATATCTTAATTTTTGTCAAATTCTTATTTCACATGTTATTTTTAAAATCCGCATGTACTAAACTATTGATTGTTCTGATTTTCCAATGAAATTATTATTTTTTATTTTGTAACAGTTCATTTCGATGCTAACATATAGTTTGATATTTTGCTTACATGACACTATCAGATGTCAACCAAAATGACATCAAGTTTTAGGTAGCGAAACAATATTATACTATTATACTAATTAAATAAAATATTTATTGAATTATGATTAATAGTATTATATTAGAGCCAAAATTATGATTGGTTGCAAATTTGGAACTGATCAATAACTTGATAATATATAGGTGAATTTTAAAGTTGTTATGCAAGACTAAAATATTGGCAAAGATTTTAGGAATTTATAGACAAATAGCCCGAAAACAAAAATGAAACATTAGCAATTAATACTCATCCACATCAACCAGTGAATATTTGTCCATTTTCATCATCTACAGAATTTTAGACACACACACACCATATCTCTAACTAGTCTTTGAACAACTAATTAATGAACCACCTATCGAAACAGAAAATGTGAAACATATATATTGAGCGTTACCAAACCATATACAATAACATAAACTATATTGAGTACAACCTATCTGAATATAAAAACGGTACTCTTATAACTATGTTTAAAAATTCAGCTGAATCTGAATTAAGAAGAAACAAAATACCCAAGACAACATTACAGTTTAGCCCAACAAACCATTGGTCAATTTTCCCCCCTTTTTTAGTTAGCATTAAAGTTTTAACATTTTAAATTATGTAGTACGTACTTACTGGAGTGTACTAATACCATTTAGCACAATTAAAGCTTAATGAAGTTCATTTAGTATTTTATTCTTACACGGATAAATTAATAATTTGATTTTGACAAATTAAAGGGAAATGACCAAACTGTCCTCAAATTCAACGTGCTTTAAATTCAGTCGACTATCAACTTGATCTGCACCCTGCAATGGGTTAAGAAGTTGGACAAATTCAATGCACAAGTTGTACATCTTCTGATATTTTCATTTATTTCACGTGTTTTTTGATAAATTTCACACTACAATAAAAACAACTAGTCCATGGTCTTAATTAAACTAATAATTATATGTATATTTTTTAAATTTTAATCCAGTCACTGAAATTAACTGTACATTATAAGGTTGTAGTGTTAACCAACGATCGAGATTATGCTGTCGTGGACTTTATAATTATGAGATTTGAATTCAACCATCCAAATCCCATCAATATTTTTGGGATTAAATCAAAGCAAAATATTGTTTCAGCTAGATCCGAAGAAAAAACATTTCCTACTAAGATTGTAGAAAAAAGCACAAAATCATGTGTATAGGTACCGCCTACCGGCATGTTGCAAGTTGCTCTTAGGATTCCTGATTCATTACTTTGAGTTTAATAAATGGTTTTACATTTGTTGCAAGTTGCGCAACACGAAATTCAGCCCTCATTTCCTCTCTCACTATCTTTAATTGCCTGATTTTGACATTTCAAAGGGCACGATTGGAATAGATAGTTGAAATTATATTTACAGTTGAAAACTCTAATCAATGATTTGAATCACTTAACATTTATAATCAGAAATAAATTTTAAAAAACACATCTCACTACAGCTCTAAAAAAGTGACCTTTATTGTAGTAAATATACTTATTCATAGAAATAATTATTGGGTAAGAGCGCACAATATGGGTGCATGTATTGAAGTCGTCATAAATAAATAAACAAATAAGTAAAATGTAGATCTCATAAATATTTTATAATTTCAATATCATAACACACACGCAAATAGTAAATGCTAGCAATGGGAAATATACGAGGTTAAAAATAAGTAACCTTGTCATCTGAGTCTCCGACGATTGGATTGGCAATAGTGTATTTGACTTATCATTTATCACAATTAATCAACATGTTATCACTATCACTTGACATACTAGATGCTGACCAACTAGTATCTATATATTTAATACACCCTCAACTCAAGTTTATTTATTCAAAAATGAGAGAGAAATCATTTTTGGAAAAAGAAATGACTAGACTTGCTATACTTGTGATTTAATGTTAGATTAAATATTTTTATTTGCAATTTATTCAACTGAGCGTCCGAAAGTAAATTCACTGGAATTATCATTAACAAGATAATAGTTCTACATACTACATGAGTTGGGTATTCGACCATATCAATTATTCATAACTTACTTATTTTTACTAAAGCAATGAAATATTGTGATACAAATGAGAGTAATAATTAATAAATGATTTAAATGGCTAAATAAGGAAAATTGGCTCTTCGCCATGGGTGTGCTAAATATAGGACTCTGGATCAGAATAATGTCTGCATGAGGCTGTAGCCAGCCTAAGACTCCATGTGATAGAGCTTTGAATTATTTGGGCCCCTAAAATTTAAACTATACTACTATAAATAATAGGTGCAAAAATATCAACTGATATAGTATATTTCTAGAGATTAATACTACTGGTACTACTATATATATATATATATATATCAATTAGTTTGAATATATTTCAATTGAATAAATTATTGTATACTCCATTTTGAATCGGTGTACCGCTTGTCGACAAAAATTATAGCAGACATTGGGATACGGATTTTAATTCTTCAATCCTTTGCTAAAAATATCTTTGGACTTTTTGTGATTTGATTGCTCCAGCGGCCAGCCCAAGACTTCTTATTTATTTATTTATTTTTTATCATTTTTTTGCATCAATTGATTTGAGATTTAATTAAAAATAGAAGATATCGATGGTTCGAAACCTCGATAGTAGTAGTACAACCACATCGCATTATACCCCTAAATTTTTTTTTCTGCATGATTATAAATCTAATTCGTTAAAACATGTAGTACTATCTTTTTCCTTTTCACAATACATATTTATATTTTCATATGAACACATTTTTTATGTGCATAAATGAACATCTTTATTTATGTAGGCATTGAGTTCCACGCAATTTTACCGGTACATTTTAGTGGATAATAGCAACGGATTATAATCATTATGACAAAGAGACCTTCATACAAGAGAGAAAAAGAAATGAACTTTTTTGCTTAAAAGTGAAAAAATTTGTAGTTTTTGTATGTATGAATGGATCAAGTTTTCAGCAAAGCTAGTTCGTTTTGGCTTAAACAAAAAGCCAGCAATGAGTTTGGCTCTGTCGGAAAGGATGGCAATGTAACATCCCCAATTCTCTATCAGAATTTCTCTATTTTGTAATTTTTCATGATCTTATGCAAACGATTAATGTTGTGTGATTGCATTTTCTGAGATTCATTTCGGAATTCGAAGAACAACATACGATGTATAATGAAATACATTAAATATCCCATTGGATTTATTGGATTGTGGCTTAATTTGAGGAATTTCTATAACAATCTCTTTGTTTCCTTTTGTCTCGTTAGTCATTGTCATCGAGCATTGAAGGAGGCACCAAGTGGTTGGTTAACACGATCAAAGGTTAGACATCTTTTCCCTTATGATTGACACCATATTGTGTTCTATTAAAATTAGCTTATTACCCGGCAAAATATTCGGTCTGTAGCTTCGATCGACGTTTTATAGGATCGGTCATTTGTTAGTAACATTTCCTACAAACGTTTCCCGTACAATAAGCTTTTCAGTTGTTGATCTGTCGGCAATTCGTCAATTCTCTATATTACGGATGGATTGTTTATGGTAACCAATGTAGACATTTTTACTTGTAGACATACTTTCTCGCAACACAGTAATCGTCGTTAATCAAGATTGTAGGATTTTCTAATGTTTAACGATATAAAAAATGTGACAGTAAATCCTCGGTTTTTTGTATTGAAAAGACCTCCACAATTCTTTTTTAGTCACGAAGTTGTCGGAATTTCTTAGATTACTAACATCCCTTTTCAGGAAAGGTCCAAAAACCATTACCGGAGCTCTTAAAAGAGTACGATCTCGCAATCGGAATATTCCCCCGTGATGCAACGAGCTACGATTTTGACGAGGAGACAAAGAAGCTAAAGGTTTACATTCCGAAAGTGTGTGAAGTTGGGTACAAGGATCAATCCGTGCTGCGTTTCGCAACGGAAGTGAGCGGTTGTATGGAGAAAGGGAAGTTGTCCGAAATAGTTGGGATTAAGACAAAGGTGATTGTTTGGATGAAGGTGAGTTGCATCACCTCCGACAAAACCAACCTCCATTTCCAAGCCACTGTGACAAGATCTAGGAGTAGAGCTGTTTATGAAGTTGAAAAAGATGGCACTGTATGTGGAAAGTTCTAGTTGTTCCCAAGATTTCCCCCAAAGAAGCCCTTCAAACTAGAAAATTCTTGTGAGTTCCTATAAGGATTGTTAGAATTCTGTCAAGTGAATGATGTTGGTCTGGTCTTATGTGAATAGTCAATAGTACAATTTGAATTTGCATACATTGTGTATTACTCCACTTGTGTGTGTATCATTATGCAAAATCCCATGTCATAGTAATAAGCGATTAATGTCCAAGAACAAAGATATTGGATTAAAAATTCTACAGTACTAGTATTTAATTATTTATTTATAAAAAACATATTGAAATGATTATCCTAGAATTTCAAACTCAAAATTTAGAATGTATAATTCCTACCAAAATAAATTTATGCTTTACCTCTCTGCATAGTGGAGTAGCATTAATATGGACATGTTCTGTTTCTTCATTGACCCTTTTTCTCCAGCTGAACAATATCTGTACAACATAATTACACAACAATAGGCAGGAGCAGGCAAAGCTATGAGTTATTAACTTATAGGAAGACAATAACTTGTCTCCAACCAAATTCATGAACTTTGTCCAAACACCAATATATATATCTGCCTCCATCAATGGAAAAAACTCTTGACTGATTCATAAGTAGACCAGCAGATAGCAGCAGCAGGTGCATGAAACAACATCCTAGGAATCCAACCTCTCATCAGCCCTCTATACCCATCTTTCTTCTTGATGATCCCAATCACATCCATAATCGAGCTACTCGAAAGCCGATCACACCCACACACGCCCTACCATCACCAAAAAAAAAACAATTAAGATCATCGACTGCACATTAGTAAACATAAAGTATTAGTTTGAGATTGTTCACTTTGTGAAAAAGCCCACTAAAAACACAATCCACAAACAAACAAACAAACCTGACACTGCAGCTGAGTCTTGACAACATCAAGAGGAGTGGTGACAACCGCAGCCAACGCCCCGGCAGCGCCACCAGCAGCCGCGTGCACCACCAAACTCTCGTCCTCTCCCTCCGCCATCAGGCCTCTCTTGGCAGCCTCGTACGTAGCAAAGTGGACGGCCGTAAAAGGCGCGTTCATCACAACGGTCGTCCGATAACTCGCGTAAAACGCCCCGAATCCCTCCTCCACCATAACCCTCTTCACACAGTCGCACACGCCCTTGTAAGGGCTTCCTTTAAGCTGGAGGCGCTGCTTCACCACGTCCATGGGCGTCAGCACCGCGTCGCTCGCCACGGTGGCGCACACACCGGAGGCGGCGTGAGCGACGGGGCTGTTGGGATTTCCTAAACTCTTGCAAGACTCGTAGACGGAGAAGTAGACGGCGTGAGCGGGGCCGGCGCCGAGGCCCATTGCTGCGATGCCGCGGTAGAGGGCGGCGAGGCCCTCGAGTTTTAAGATGGAGGCGAGGGAGTGGCGGAGGGTGAGGGAGGAGGCTGCTTTGGCGGTGGAGGTGATGGCCTGCATCCTGGTTTTGAGAGTGTCCACTGGGAACATGGCCATGTGCTCCACGGACCCGGCGATGGAGCCGGCAATCATGAACTGCCAGAATTCAAGGCCGTCGTGGACTGGTGCCGGCGCCGCGGTGGCTGCCATGGTGGAGGAAGATGGAGAAGATGGGGAAAATGATCATGGTTTTTAAAGGGTGAGAAGTAAGGATTAGTCATTGGAGATATATCGATCGCTTTCGAATTCTTGGGAGACAGAATCACGATTCAAGATATGTTTGCTTTACATTTCTTCATTTTAAGAAGAATAAGTGTAAGTTGTTTAATAGGAGTATAAACCAAAACAAACCATAGTGGCTTTACATGTCACATTTTGCTATTTTAGCTACTCTATAATTACATCTCTCATTTCACTCTTACTTTACATTTTCCACGCATTATAAGAACTCATATCCGACATTAACATGCGTTTAGTACACTTATTAATCTTAGTAAAAGACATGTGTTGTGAAGAGGACTCGAACTCGGCACCTCATACAATAATATCTAATTCGATATCTCAAACATTAATGTCTAAGCTCCTTGCCGCTAAGACAAATGCTGTAGGACATCTCATACACATATTTGTCCCACTTTATTTAACTCACTAAACACTTATTGTATTCATATTTCTGCACTAAATTGTACTCCCTCCGTCCCATAAAAGTTGAGACAAAACTTTTGGGCACGGAGATTAAGAATTTATATTAAATAAATAGGAGAGATGAAAAAAGTAGGAAAGATAAGAGAGAGTAAAGTAATTGATGGAATAAAGTAAGAGTGATTAGATGTTTTGTCTTTAGTTAAAAAAGGAAATGACTCAACTTTATTGGGATGGACTAAAAAGGAATACGACTCAACTTTTATGGGACGGAGGGAGTATTTATATTTATCTGTATTTTGTAATTTTTGCACTTAACTCACTAAACACTCACTCCCTCCGTCCTAACTTAAGAGTCCTGTTTTGTCATTTCTGTTCGTCCCAACTTAAAAGTTTTATTCTACTTTTACCACATTCCACCAACTTAATTCACTCACATTTTATTATAAAAGTAATGTATATAAGTGAGACTCATATTCCGCTAACTTATTCAACCCACTTTTATTTACATTTCTTAAAACTCGTGTCATAACTAATTAGGACTCTTAATTAAGTTGGGACTAAGGGAGTACATTTTTTAATCTTTGTGTCCAAATAAAACGTTTGGACTACTGTGAAACGAAATGAGTATATAAAAGTAGAATCCATAAACCTTTTCAAATCCACATAATTAAAATTCTAAGCCACCAAAAAGTAAGAGTACTATATTGGTGGAAGAAGAGGGTATATATTATAAATTTGAAGGGGAAAGCAGCGGAATCCGTTGATGTAGACAAGAAAAAAGGTTGATGCAAATAGAGACAAATAGAGATAGGGCATGGCATGTTCTATCCACACGCCTTTTCAATCAGCGGTAATCTCACTACCAACACCTCTCGATCGCCCCCTTTATATTCCCATTTATTTCAAAAGAAAAATGGAATAAGTTTGTTTAATTCAACATCGACGTGTGGAAAGGCATCTATGAATAGCTCGATTCATTTACTACGTTTTTTTCAAAAGAAAATAGGCATGCAGAATTTCATGTCCTCATTTCAAGATTAGATCCCCTTCCCTTTTCTCGGAAACTCGACAAAAAAATGGAGTCGAATTCATCGCTAGCTGCAGAAGTGATCTGATTCTTCACGTTATTCTTGGGAAAATTGCACTTGGATTGGCTTGTGGATCACTGGTATATTCAACTTTTTGAAAGAGCTGATTGAAAAGTGAAATAGAGAAGAAATTATATCTACGTAGATTCGTGATAAACTTGTAATTCTTCCGAGGAATAATGATGTTTACATAGTGGTTCCGTTTCTATTCTAAATTGTTTTGTATTACTACTATTTTGTTATTTGACATTTTTTTTGTTCTAAGCATTTTGCAAACAGTATATTATAAAAACTAAGACACTTTTAAATAATGGCTCAAGATTTTCCTAGTCAGATTATGTATTTATATTTTACTTATAATCAAACTCATTTAGGTTCGATGCCACGCATATTAAATGACATTATTCAAAAATATCAAAACTTTTGGAAATAATTTGGAGGGTGAAGTGAGTTTCACCAAAGATTTTCTCTATTATTCTTTGGGCCATCCCGGCCCATTAATCTAATTTTTCGGGCCATTTTATCGCATCATATCTGTCCAAATAAACACTTTGGGCCCCTCGGCTCTACCTACGATAACAAGCCCATTTCCACAAGGCCCACCACCCAAAAAAGAAACAACAAAAGATTACTAGGAGTAGTATTTAAGAAATGTTTTTCTCCTTCAATATTTTTTAAAATGGTAAAACGCTTTATACTGTAATTTTTCTCTATTTTATTCAGCTCCTCATTAATTTAAGAAATTGTTTACGATTCCATTGAAATACAAGCCACAAATTACAATCTCAAACTCTGGCATAAAAAAACATAAGGCAGAGTTTAATGTGGAAATGAAATACAAAAAAAAGCAGTCTAAAAATAGAAAAAACTAATCATGAACAATGGCATGAATTAAAATAGAAGCCTCCTCTGTAGCAGGAGCTGCATCATCTGCACCAGAAAAAGATACAGTTTGAAGCTGTAGTGTGTGTGTGAAAAAATGAAATGGGATAGGAAATAGGAGTAAGTAATTGAAGATAAAGTACCAGAAAGCGGCGCAGGCAAATGAGACACGATGTTATCCATCAAACTAGTCTCAGTCTCATCTGATTCTTGAGTCGGATGCAAAATACCTGCAATCAAACCACTCAACACCCCTCCATTTTTATCTGAATCATCACCACAATTCTTCTCTTCTTCTGTTTTTTCAATTTCTTTAGGATTACCAGCAATGCTCTCTTCTTCTACTTTTTCTTCTCTCTCCTTGTTTTGTTGGGAGAAAACTATGTCTGTGATATCTGTGGTGCCTTTCTCCATCTTTTCACACATTGAATTTTGTTGAGAAAGGAAAATCATGGTTTTATAGTTTGGAGTCTGGAGTTTGGAGAGAGTGACAAGTGTTTCTGATAAAAATAAGAGACCACTCCGTATCCATTGATGTTGGCGCACGTGACACTGTCTTGATTTCGTTGCCACCTTCTGATAGGTCGGTTACTCGTACTCCAAGAATGTTGTGCTCTTATTATTTTTTTATTTTATTTTTATTACTTCTACCTTTGTTTTGTTAACTCCCATTGTTAAAGTTGAGTGGTGGTTGTTTTTAACTCGTGATTAAAATACTACTATGGTTTACTTGGGGAAGGATCCCCTGCTGTGTACAGCAAGGGGTTGTGCTTAAAACACAGTACCTTGTGGGGGATGGATCCCCTATCGTGGTGGTAAACATAACATGGGCTGCTGTGGAGTCATACGCTGTCGTTTCCAGCCTCAACTTTGACAAGCCTTGGTATTTTCAAATGGATTCAACATAGAGCGCACTAACTAATCCACATTCTAAGGAGTAAATTTAAGTTGAACAATTAATAAATTTTATTTACATAACGACAAACTAAGGGTATTACTCATTTAATTTATGGATTATTTATTTTACTATTTAAAATTTTAGAATTTTGTATTGAATTGCATGGTCATTAGATTTTATTTAACTATTAACATTACGATAAATTAATATAATATAAATAAATAACTGTTTAAAATCATTGTAGTAAACAATAATTAGAGCTTACCGGCTGCCTTTGGAGTTATCAGGAGTATAAATTATACTGTATAATACTACATTTCAAGTAAAAGTTTATCAAATTTTGAAAGTCATTTTATATTTAAATATAGTAATATCAATTATAATATATTAATTTTACACTAAAAATTAATTTCAAAACGTAATTAAAACTCCCTTTGTATTATTCTTTAAACTATATTTAGTGTGGTATTAGTATATTATAATTGAGAATTAATATTGTAAGTGATTTAAACTAATATTTTATAAAAAAATCTGATCTTATAATTTTTAAAATGGAAATAAATTCATATCATATTTTTTTGACAATCATGAAACAGTTAAAAATATTAAAATGTTAGTCATGTTTTTAAGTTATGAAATTGGTCAAAATTCAACAAAAATATGTGATTGAATAGAAATTATCACGAAAATTATAAATAGAGTTTTCAAATTCGATAAATCTTTAGTCCAAAACAATTTAGAAAGAAATTAACAACTCCCTTATTGCTACCTATAAGCTCTAGTTAATTGTGGTTTAAAATAATCTACTGATATTACATTATCTTATAATAGCACTACTAGTTAAAATAATTTTAAACGATTAAACTTAAATTGCTAAAATATTATATTCAAGAAATTATTACTTATACTACTAAGGAATTACTACTACTACTTAACAAATTATTAAATATACTGATTTTATTAGTGGAGGTGTGGAGGTGTGCAAATATTAATTAAATCATTGATCAAATATATCATGAATACTATCCCATCAAGGGTTAGACTGCCAAGAAATAGATAAAGTAATTGAACCAATACGACAGCGTATGACTCCACAGCAGCCCCTGCTGTGTTTACCACCACAGCAGGGGATCCATCCCCGATTTACTTAAATTCACAAGTTGCTCGTAATAATCTATCAGTACTAGTGTGACCAAATTTATTCAATAAGAAAGCAATCATATTCATAAACTTGTTATTTTCTCAACATATCGTCAATTTTTTCCTAGTATCCATCAAAATGTAGAATGGGAATTCTCAATAGAAATGTAGATAAAAATATCAAACAAAATGAAATTAGAAATGAATTATGTGTGCATTTATAGATGTAATTTTTGGGAAAAGAATTACTAAAAAAATCGCATCCTACCCCCACCCAAACCATCTACCAGTTACAATCAAGAATGAAATAAAAGATGAAATAAAGGACGATATTGCAATATTAACCCATCGATGAACATGTATGCTGAAGAGCACAAAAGATGTGAGATATTCAAAAAATTCAAGACAAGTCAGTGCTATCTTTGCAAGTTCAAAACTTGTGCTCTATCAACAAGAATTTACAGTATTCCTCAACCTAAAATCTCTTCTACTTAGCTACTACATGATCAGTGTAGACCCACAATATCTCGACTCGCCGTTGCTAAGGAAGAAACAGAACTCCAGAGGGAGAAGGTAAGCACAGAGAATCATCGATGAGGGGAGAACTTAACTGAGAGCAAGAAAGCAATGGCAGTACATAGCTAGCTTTGTTATCGACTCTCCAGTTTTCTCCGCTCCTCCTTTTCTTTCTTCTCGGCAGCCCTCTTAGCTTTTCTTCTTTCAGCTTTCTGAGCAGCATCGGCTTGGACTTTTTCCATGATCTGGTCGAAACCTGGGATTGTCTTCTCCAGTTTTTGGTATGTTTGAACACTCAGATTGTGGAAAATCTCAAAAAGTCTCTGCATTGGTTTAGGGTTTAGGATTCCAGGTTTAGGTGCAAAATAAACGGGATGCTAGATAGATGGGTGGAACTTACCATGACGTCTTTGTTCCATTCAGCAATGTATGGTGGTCCAGTTGTGTACGATCCGAGAGGCACACGGTGCCATTTACCACCAAAAACAATATTTTCCATGGCCTGTTCGATGCTGAGAACCTCCCATGGCCTCAACCCGGGGATAATTTTAGCCAATTCCCGTCTGCCCAAAAAAGGAAATCAACTTACTAATGCTATTCCAAGAAATTAAATTCCCCATAAAATGCAAAATAACGGTACCTAAGATCTTTCGGAATATATTTATTAGGCATATGGTCTTCTTCAAGAAGAGTTGTCAATTCAGAGCCACTTGCCCATAAAAACAGAGCATGGCTTGGGATTCTGACACCAGGCCAAACACCATTATTAGCCTCTAGAACAGCCAAATCACGCCTTTTGCTCTCGTATGCTTCGTCTTGCAGCTGCTTGTAAGTTTTTTTTTCATGCCCCTTGAGAGGAACCCATGGAGGAATTCCTTTCTGTAACTTATGAATAGCAGCTGTAGCAGCAGCACCTAATCTAACTGGAAATCAAGCCACACATAGCCAATTAGAGAGTAAGTCTCTATAAACGAACTCTCATGACATTTTTATTCACATAGCCAATTGGTAACTTACTAGCTTTGGTAAAAAGTTTGAGACATTATGTTTTAACATATCACATGTCATTTTAGCCCCTTAATACATTACTATTTAACTATTAAACCATGTCTCTATGGTGAAAGAGCTAACTATGGAGTATTTTTATTTGAAGAATTTGAATAGCACTATGCACTAAAAGTAAATGATAGTGATATAGTACAACATAAAGATTAGCACTGCTCATCCAGAGTTCAGCAGATATTTAATAAACTCAACAATGGGAAACTAGAAATAATATTTAATAAACTAGGAATCACGAACCTTCCCAAGTAGCAATTGCACGCTCGAGACCATAGACCATGCTAATAGGCGCCCATTCATCCAGATCATCGCCCCAGATAAAAGTATCCTTGTCAATTATCCCCGCACCCCAAGCAGTTTTCAGCTGTATCAATTCCATTGGTCCCCTTGAACGACCCAATCGGTCCTTATAGTACCACCCACCAGTTTTCATGATAACTAAGATTAGAAAAATATAAACCCATTATTTTAGTGAACGATAGACTTGTAGCATGTAGCCCGATACCAATTTATCAAACAATCCTCTCAAATGAAAGAAAAGAATGCAAAAAAAGAATAAGAGAGAATACAGTTGTCAGAAGAAAACAAACAAATGATGAAAATTACATCCAATGTAAAAATACACTGACCACACTCATTTAGCTTGATAAAAGATGATATCCAAGTTCTAACATGGACTTACTTGCATTACCACTCAATATTTTTAATTCAGCTTTACAAATTTATACTATGATACATCAACAATTGGCTAAAGACATCATCTAATATTTAAAAATTTCCCAAAGAGGGCTAAAGAAATTACCTAAAATCCAACTAATTCTCAAACAGAACATACACACAGCTCACTGTCTCTTTTAGAAATTGCATACCCAACATCCACGAATTGCCACAATTGAGATACGAAAACAGCCAAAGTGAGTGCAATATAGATAACTTTCTACTTACAGTCATAGTAGCGCCTCTCCAGTGCTTTATAACCTATAGCCTGAGCAACATCAATTGGCCTACCCGGTGGGTATGGCCGTTGCCTGAACCCCCAAAGTCCAAAGAAGAACTGCCTAGCAAAATCCCAGAATTTATCATCCGATTCCTGCCTAGTTTTTATAGCTTTCCTTGGCATTGGCCTCCCATCCAGCCCAATCACATTGGGCACCGCCTTTACAATCACAATGAATTACAAATTACGACAGATACTATGTAAAACTCCAACAAGAAACAGCATTGTGTTACCTCAATACCTTTCAATTAAAATCCCCCTCCAACTTCAATGGAAACCATAACTCCACCAATAAACACACTAATTTTGATGACAGAGTAATACATATACAACCAATAGCATGTAAAGTGTAAAAAAAGTAGTATAATCTATGCTACACCTTCTATCATTACACCAAATTAGCAACTAAACCACCATTAAAAACAATCCACATTGAAAATTAACCAGCTAGCTTTTAGCAAAAGACAATTCTTCAAAATCTATCACTTTAACAATAACAAATCACCATTTCGAGAATGCACAATCCATGCTAGTACGTCTTACTATTAATTGAGTCCAATTTCATTCTTCCATTCGCACACAGCCACACACACACCATTACTAAACCAATCCCTAACAAGAACTACGGCTACTAGAAAGCCTACAAAAACACAAATAAAAATAATACAAAAAATTACCTGCCAATATTTCTTATCCTCTTTCTTGTAGGGAACTGAATTCTCCTGCAGCTCCAGCTCATTAATTTTATCAGCAATCTCCTCAGCTCGGGTCAAGAACTGCACAACCGGGCTGCTCTTGAACTCAGCCCACCATCGCTCATTCTCCTCAATCTCTTCCTGGGTCGGGTTCTCCTTCTTCTCAATAATCGGGTCTTCCTGCAAAATCTTCTCCACTTCAGGCCTATGTCGATAATCAGGTAAATTCTCACACTCCCAGTAGAACTGCTCCAGCATTTGCGTGTACTTCCCGGGCTTCTCATCCGCCTCGGGCTGCGCTTTCTTCGGAAAAGGATTCGAAATAGCGGCGAAGTTTGGGGTTCTCCCCTGCGGTTTGAAGAGCGAGGAAACGAGGTTGATTGACGGAATTGGGAACTTAGGTGGGGATTTGAACCAGTTGTCACCGAACGGATTGAAATTTATCGACGCCATTAACACCGTATTTCGAATGAAGAAAAAAGAGGAAATGCAGAGCTGCGAAATTGGATGAGGGGATTGAGGAAGGAGGCTATCTCTCCAGTTAGATTCCTACGGATATCTTCATTTTCACTTTGTTAAACTAAAACCCTCTCAAAAAAGGGTTTTTGTTCTGCACGATTCTAAACCGGCGGCATATCCAAGAGATTGTTGAGCTCAGTTCAATAAATGGGCTCCAGCCCAATTACATTTCTATTTTGGCCCAATTAATCAATAGGCTTAAAGTGGCCCACATCTTGACCATTCAATACAACAAGTCATAGGACAAATTGCCAAATAAATTATAGAAAATGATGAAATTGTGATCTATCTCATGCTTTCTAAATATGATAAATAAATCATAAAACATGAAAATTTATCAGTTATCCTATCCTTCCATTATTCGATGAATTACGTAGTGATGTGGTAGCTGATTTAAAATACGTAGACAAAACGTCTTTTCATACTTAATTAGACGTAGATGTTTTGCGCAGCGTTGTTTTATCCATGTGTTTTAAGGGCTTAATTTACCGGAAAATGGAAGGATGAGATATCTTTCTTGATTTATTTAACAATTTGCACAATAAGTTTAATCTGAATTTATATGTATAAATGGTTTTTCTAAAAAAGCAGCATATAAACCGATTGTATTCCAATTTTGAGTCTTATTTAGATGAAAATTATTTGGGACAATGATAATTCGGAATGCTCCGAAAATTAGGATTTACAATAGAGTGATGCTAAATGGCCACATTATGGCCAGCCACACAAGGTTAAATTAGTAAATTTAAGTATACATTAATCAATAAAATATTAGTTATAGTTAGTGGATGGCTTAAAATTACTTGTGTATCCTTTGCCTTATTTTTGGTTATTAATTCTCATCTCAAAATTTTAGACCGGGAGGAAATCTGTATACTATTTCAAAATTTGAAATAAAGTTGCATTAATAACAACTTCCTATTTAATAGCCTTTAATTGGAATTTGAATCAAAACAAACACTAATTAACTGAGTTCTTTTTAAATGCCCAATCGATTAATGTTATTTATCATATAGTCTGAATGTATTATACATTAATATTTTTAATGAAATTTGTTCCATGAAATTAGTAAGCTCCTGTGTACAACAACATCACTAAGAACAATAATCCTAAATTATTTGACAGAATATTCTCCTAAATTTTTGTAATATTAATAAATACCATGAAATTAAATTACAGAATTAAGAAATCTATTTATAAATTAAAAATATGTATATAATTATAATGCTTTAACTATGGTACAATAGTATATTAACATATACCAACAAAGAAAATCGTTCATAACTAAAATGATAAACTAAAGCAATCGAAAATACAGATAGTATTCTTAATTTACATTTGAGTAGTCTTATAAGTACAAATGTGGGATTCTTAATAGTACTCCTACTAATTAGGAATTTTTATGGCTATAATTCACAACTTGAAACACTCTCAAAGTCTCATATGTGCATTAATGAGTTTTTTACTATGCATTCACACCTACTAAAAGAAGGAATTGGTTTTAGATTCACGGAGATTAAAATTGGAGGTGTAGTCAATCTCATGAGATTTAATTGATGGACTTTGTCATGATTTAGAAGTTGGATATTTGATTTATAATTCGATTGAGAAATTATTAATTAATTTAGAACTTCGATTGTTATGAAATTAAATTGAATATTTGAGGATTTTAAAAATACTTTAAATTGACAATACCTGATTTTAGGCTTAAATTTTGGTTTTAATTGAATGACTTAATCTTATATCCAATTGACCGTTTGAGGATAATATGATATTTGATTCAATTTATCTTACATCTAGTTTGATCTTTGATTTAATTAATCAAACGAAATGATATTCTATAGACTTTATGTGAGCAATTTGTATGAGTATCACCCTCGTTTGATGCATCGCTAAAACTGTTTGCTTTATTTTATATAAATATTTAGTTTAATTTTAATATATTTTAAAGTGTTATAAGTATTTTTAGTTTTGATGTTTTATTCTTTTTTTGTAGTTATAGAGAAAACGGATAAATTGAACTTTGATTTTCATGAATTTTATAAAATTAAAATATCAATAATATTTTGAAACATATTAGAACCAAACTAAATATATATTACAAAACCTAACGCTAAAAATAATTTAGCTAAATATTAATATCCATTTTGACTAATTTGGATAGTTATATATTTGGTTTAATTTATCTTATCTCTAATGGATACAATAGGATGTCTAGTTTAATCATTGATTCAATTAACTAATCAATTTGAATGTTAAGATTAATGCAACGATTTAAATGACTTAATTGGATATTAGATAATTTTTTATATAATTAATAATTTAAATTGATCTTTGATCCTAGTGTAAAATCGGGATTTTAAATTTTAATGGAATAATTTAACTAAATAATATATTCAATTGACTAACTGAGTATAATTTACACTTGATTCAATTGGATATATATCATCGGATATCTAGTTTGATATTGAATTCAATTAGACTAATCAATTCAAATTTTAGATTTATCTTATGTTAGTGATGGTACGAGAAATGCCGTGTTAGTAAGATTTTTCTTTCTTATAAGTATTATAAAATTAAATTATAGATTATCAAATTTATTTATTAATATAAAATATATAATGATGCATGACAGCATGAATCTTAGTTATAATTTTTAAAGGGAATTTTAATTTTTTATAAATATCTGTATCAAAGAAAATCATCCTAATGGAAAATGATAATTGAACAATTAAGATAAATTTTAGATTCAAATGAACAATTCAATAGTGATTAGTGTATAACTTTAATCTAAAATTCATATCTAATAGTGAATTGAAACTAAACACTATTGAATTGTCCGATTTGATCTAAGATTTAATTGAATTGAGTAGTATCAATAAAAAAATCTCAATATTGTGTCAAATTAATCTATGTGCCTTTTTTATTCTATTTTTAGATGTAATTGAGCAATTAAGGTGAATTTAGATTCAAATAAATATTTCAAGTGAATCTAAGTACCATTGAATTGTTTAATTGATTATAAGTTCAATTAAATGTTTAATTACACCTTCTAATCTAGTAAATCTAAGCACTATTGAATTGTCCAATTGATTCTATGTTTAGTTAACTACAAATCCAGTTGAATTGTTTAGTTACATTTTACAATCGAGTGAATCTAAGGACTGTTGAATTGCTCAATTAATTTTATATTCAATTAATTATAAGTTCAATTGAATTATTTACGATTTTGGATTATCGGGTATCGGGTTGCCCGATATCCGATCGGGTATACCCAAATTATCCGATTTGTTTTCTAAAATTAATAAATTACTCCATGTTTTATTATAATTAAATGTAGTTTAATTTCTTAACTATATTTTAGTTAATACTGAATAGTTAGCGCATAAGATATATAATTTAAATTTTTAATTATACTTTAATTTCACTAACTTGTGATATTTTGCATTTTTGGTGATGTTATTGTTAGATCTTGATTCATATGAATTTTTTAATTGTGATGCTTATAAGGGATGGATGTTTGAACTTTTATAAATTTTGATGGTTATTGATTTATTGTGGATGGATGAAAGATGTTAATATAATTTATGAATTTTGTATTTTTCAATGTTTGTAGTTATTTTCTTTTCAATTCAAACTACTACAAGAATTTTGTATTCCTAAAAGTTTGTAGTTGTCTTCTCTTAAATTCGAACTACTACAAAAATTTTGTATTTCTAAAATTTCGTAGTTATTTTCTCCTGAATACTACTTCAACTTTGTATTAAATTCAAATTGAATAATATAAAATAAATTCTAAAAGTTTATAGTTAATTTCCAAAAATGAAAAAAAAATCAAAATCACAATCGGGACTGGATACCCGAAATTAAATTCAGGTCAGATATCGGGTATTGAATTTTAATCAAATAATAATTTGCTATAATTTCTCTATTCAGTCAAAAGGTTGAATGAAAATAATTCACTAGTTGAATTTCAAAATGAAATCCCAAGCACATTAACAAAACATTTTATCAAGTCACTAATTGATCTATCTATTTTGTAACATTAAATCTCAATCAAGACTAACGTCATGAGTATTGCTCTTAAGTATGTTTCTATTTTTTTTTATATACTATGTTTTATGTATATATTTAATAAATATCACATTAGATATCATGTGTATGTAAAAAATAAAATACTAGACAATAACATAAATATATAGTATAATAGTAGTATATTACATGATAATTAAAATTGATAAGCATTTTAACCTATGAATTTAACTAAACTTTAAAGTATTTGAAATTTTTAAATAATAAAAAAATATTACATAATATATATATATAAACTTATTAAACAAGAAAAATAAAAAATTTAATTGGATGTGCATATTAATCTAATATAAATAACATATAGATTTAAAATAAATTCTCTGTATATTATAAATACTAAAATACGTCAGATAATAAAACCATGCTTATAGAGATAGAATAAAAGGTAAGCTTAATTAAAGATTTGATAAGTAAACGTATCATATAAAAATATAAAAGGACACGCAATATTTAATTTAGTTGAATCCTAAAATATAGGTGGATATGGAAAGTTTTTGAGGTAATCAAGGAAATGGAGTAGCAAAATGGGAGGGAAAAACTGAAAAACAAGCGTAATTTTGGGTGGAGAACAAAATTAGGCGGCAGTTTTAATTAGGGATAAAAAAGTAAATATAGTTTCTATTGAACCGGAAATTTGAAGTAAACCGGTTTTTTTTACTATTAAACCAGTTTATGGCTGGCCATAATGTGGCCACATAGCATTATTGTTTACAATAATATAATGCCCTGCAATAATTTTAAAGACCAATACAGCATCTTTACTATGAATTTATGGATTAGTTAGGATCCAAAATACTAGGAGTAAAATACTGACATTTATATTTGGCATTAAAAGGCACTTGAGATAATCATAATTATCAGCAATGAATTCTTTGCCATTCTGATAGGTTCGATTTTGACCCACAGCCATTAATGTCCATTATATTACTTACCTACTCAACAGGCCCTCGTAATTATAGTAATCAAGAGAGAGAGAGAGAGGATCTGGAAAAGAAAAAAGTGACAAAGTAGAGTTCATAGGAACAAGCAATTCTTGTTTGATGCATTCTTGGTGATGAAGGAAGAATCATAACTGCATAATAACCCACTTCTCAGCAGCTCATTGTTTCAGTTACTGAGACGAAGGCAAAATGGGTTGTGAGAAACTATTAGTTCTCACATTTTTGGTAGCAGTAGCTCATGCAGCAGCAGACAGCATGCAAATGCAACCAGTAATGGCTTCTTCATCAGACAACAAAGTGAACTTGTCTGTCTACTACGAATCACTGTGCCCCTACTGTGCCAATTTCATGGTCAATCATCTCCTCAAGATTTTTCAGACAGATCTCATCAACATAGTCAATCTCAGACTCATCCCTTGGGGCAACACTCAGATTCAATCCAATGATACTTGGATTTGCCAGGTCCCTCTCTCTCTCTCTCTCTCTCTCTCTCTCTATGGAGAACTGGTTTTCTAACCTCGGTGTTATTGCTCTGCAGCATGGTGTAGACGAATGTCGGTTGGATGTGATAGAGGCTTGCGCCATCAATTCCTGGCCTAAAGTGGTACTATAACATTGACATTGACATTGATCTATGCACTGTAAATATTTATGTAGATTGTTGCTCTACAACGATTAATCTATTGCAGGAGAAGCATTTCAAGTTTATATACTGTGTGGAGCGACTGCATTTGATGGACAAACACACACAGTGGCAATCATGCTATGGTGCAAATAATTTGGATCAAACACCCGTAAACAATTGCTATAATAATGGCCTTGGTTTTCAGGTTAGTTTACATGCTTCACTATTGTGGGAAACTAAGTTATACAGTATTTTTTATCCCAACAACGGTAGCATAATGCTTCTTGTTTTCTACACTATCCAGCTTGAGATGGCATATGCTGATGAAACGACTAAGCTCAATCCTCGTCACAGATTCGTGCCATGGGTTGTTGTCAACAATATTCCTCTTCAAGAAGTAAGTCTCTCTCACTCTCTCTATACTTAGATATAAGTACAAGAATGAGCCATACCTTGTTTTCATGGATGCAGGATTTTGAGAACTTCATAGGATATGTTTGCAGAGCTTACAGAGGAAACAAGGTGCCCAAAGCTTGTGCTCGTTAACAGAAAGTTTAAAAGAATCTGAAGTAATCTGAAGATTCAAGAAAACTTTAAAATAACTTCAGTTTTCCATATGTAATAGTTTCTGTATCTCGACAGCTTCGCTGTAGAAACATGTTGTAATAATAGGTACCTGTTTTGAACCTCAAATGTACAAGTAAATTTTGCTGCTTAATTTTCAATAAGCAATCTCCAAGTCATCCTCAGTTAAGAACAAACAAGTTATCACCATAAATCGTTGCGATTCCTGCTTAGCAAAAGACTAAATAATTGCATATATGCACTACAAGCAAATACATTGCATACTCAGTATCATGCCAAGTTTATCATCTTCCAGATACTATTGCAAGTATCGAAGGTTGTGGCCGTTGATGGATCAAACTCGAACTTCTCAACCACTTTTCTGTCTCTCTCCACGATATCTACAATATTTGAGGTGAAGGAAAAATCCATGGAATGATAAGGGATGTTGAGCACATAAACAAATGTGTAAAATAAATCAAAATGCTTAAGAACTATCAATAGTGGTTATTCTAGAAATTGCACTACTCAAAGTAAGAAGGATACGGCCTGATATTCTGGAGGGATTGTCCAGGTATGGTATAGTATTTGTGACAGAAGCATACATTGAAAGCTTCATCCTGTATGATCAAAGGAAATTGTATAGGTTGTCAAATCAGAGCATCCATGATTAGCTCTTCCTCCAATATAAAACCAAGAAAGATTTGAAACCAACAGCACAAAACAAATAAATAGAAGAAATGCATTCACAAAATACGTAGTTGCTCAATTCATCAAGTTGCAGTAAAGTTCTCTATGAAGTTTTCAGAATATAAGCAACGGAAACAAGGTGCCCAAAGTTTGTTCAGGAGATGCGTCTGTTTTTGGATCTATGAGATCCGCTGTTTTCTTTGGATGTGAATATTATCGTGTTTCTTCGATGAATAAAACAATTTTGTAAGTTCAGAATATGAGCAATGAATACAAATGTCGATCAAAACGACCCACTGATCTCCAGCACCCAAACCAAGGTTAAACACACATCAATCTTAATAGCATGAGATAGACACCAATTATGGCACATATGCAAAATGCTCAGGTGTTTGTGACTTACTGATCTCTCACTTGATCTTGATCAAGCTTCTTTATGGTTTGTCTTTGTTCTTCCACAGTCTCCCTCTTATGCTCTAAATCATCAATTTCATTAACTATTTCTGTGTATATTGAATAGGAATTGTTAGCCAATGCAATATGAGAGTAAGTATAGATTTGAATGTATAAATTTATAAAATACATATCTAAGCTCCTCTCTGAGCTGGCGTTCTAGATCTTGCTCCTCTTCCAACTCTTTCTGGAGTGAGTCAAGTTCCGCATCAGCAATGCTCTCAGCTGCTGCTGCTGCTGCTTTCTGCTTGCAAGTATGAATCTTCTGTTCATAATCTAAAGAACAAGAACCAAATATCAGAGGCAGGCTTGACAAGTTCCAAAATAATTTTGACGGAAACACTATGCATTTGAAGCAAGGTCACATAATTTTGCATCTCAGGATCACATTGAGAGGCAAGCATAATGAAATTTAAAAGAGATTAGTGTACAAAATAACAGAGGCATCCGGTCTCAATCCAAAATAACAACCTTTAAAGTCATACACCAATGTTTCTAATTGTAAAAAAATAAAAACATCAATGATTTTTTTCACTTATGAAGCTAATCAACCGAAAATACTGCAAACATCCATATGGAAGAGCGACAGACTGAACAAAGTTCGTAATTATTAAATGAGACATTGCATATCCCAATAAAACCATCGATTAAAGGATTAAATCGAATGTAAAAATATGTGTATCATCGCGAGCGACAGAATTTAAACCTTCGATGGTTTTCTGAACTTCATTGAAGTCTTTGTCACATTGGGATTGAAGGGCACTGGCTTGGCGGAGAAATTGCCTGAGATTTGCAACGTCCTTCTCTTCTTTCAGCACTTCTATCAAGTTGTTGCTGTAGTTCATCAAGTCCTCCATTTTCATTGTTGTTGATACCTCCCCCATTGTCGGAGAACTAGGGTTCCAGATTATCAATTGTTGGTGACACCAGAACGTTTGATATAAATTGAGCGAATTTACTAAGATCTGGGCAAGTTATCGTGAAGTGAATCGAGATCTGGTTGGGGAAGTATTTGAGAATTAGATTGACAGAGGAGGAGCGGGAAAATTCTTCAAGGATTTCGAAATTAGGGCCAGACAGAAAATTTTCTAGATTTGTGATTTGAATTCCAGTGATTCATACGCTCCATACAATCATCAAATATGTATATATTTTTATATTTACATTGCAGGTATAAGCAGTCAGTCAATATGTCCGAGTGGTTAAGGAGACAGACTCGAAATCTGTTGGGCTTTGCCTACGCAGGTTCGAATCCTGCTGTTGACGATTATTTTTTTTAATAAAACATTTAATACTTATAATGTTCATAAGTAATCTTTTTATTGCTAGTATATCGTAAAAAATTAAGACTATAATATTTGTCATGAATTAAGAGAAAATAGCTTATCCTTACAAGAAACTTTTTCCAAGAAAATGATTCACTATCAGGTAAAATTAGAGTGGAAAGTAGTGAAAAAAATATATAGTATGCGTTTTTGTAATATACTACTATGCAAAACTTATTACTAGTGCCGAACTGTCAAACTAACAAATACTAGTTTATTATTAGATCGTTACGAGATCTCCATATAAATGAATTCAAATGGACTAAAAATATTCTGAAATGAACTAAAAATGAAGGGTTCGTAAATTAGTTTGACATTGATCATAAAATCATAAACCTTCCACACCGATTAACCATAAAATGCATTATTTTAAGACCATCGCCAAGGGTACACTAAAACTTAAAATGGGACAGGTATTTAGCTCCAATAGTCCTCAAAAACCAATCCCATTTTTAGTTTTTGAGAAAAAAATACTCCGTACCTATCTTTAGGTTTACATTAAACTCAAAACCATTTTTTTTTGAAATTTTGTGAATAAAAAAAGTATAATAGAGTAAATATTATTTTAAGTTTGAGTTTAGTGTAAATGGTTGGAGTAAAATTATATTTGATGTGACATTTACGCTAAAATATGTTTGAGTTTAGTGTAAATGGTCGGAGATGCTCTGAGGAGAAATATTCTAATAGGGTTACCATTTAATACAGGTTTGGGAGTAAGGTCGGAAATTTACTTTAGTCTAATTTTCATTTGCATTCTTTTATGATTGTTCATAAGTTCTAGATCCAAATAAAAACATTAGTTGAATCTTGAGAGAAATTAGACTCAGAAGAAATTAAATTATGCATTAAAATATCTCATAATTATAATTATCATCATATATACAAAACTAATGCTCTTAATAGAAGATAAAAGATGGATATATTAGCACACTTACCTGCAAAGTTTGGGAGCGAAGTCATGCAAATAAGTTCAACATAGACAACCAATGTGATGCTAGCAACCCTTTTCGACTCCATATTCTAAAATATTTTTATTTTGAACCTGATTGATAAAATTTGTCATTGGGTTTGCTTTTTATAGCACATTTTTTGGGTATAATTATAAATGTTGGAAATGATTATTGGCATAAATGCAATTTGTTGTTATATTCGTTTGGTATTTTGATAATATTTGCTGTTTAGTTTTGATGGGTTCAAGTAGTATGCCCGATCTATTCGATTGATTTGCACACCTAATATTAGCAACCAAACTTACAAAAGATTGCACTTTAAATGAGATATAAAGAAAATAGTTATAATTAATAGGCAAAAATTTCCATTGACGCGCGCTGCCATAACTAGTACTCCTTCCGTCCCAACTAAGTTGAATTGTATTCCCTTTTGAGATGTCCCAACAAAGTTGAGTCATTTCTTCTTTTTTTTAATTTTTGCCAAAAACCAAAACATCAATCACTTTTACTCCCTCCGTCCCAAGGAAGATGACCCCTTTCTTGGGCGGCACGAGATTTTATACAAATTTATTTTTGTGTGTTGAGAGGAGAGAGTAAAGTAAGAGAGAGGGAATAAAGTAGAAATAAATGTGTTTCCATTTTAAGTAATGAGTCATCTTAGTTGGGACAAACTAAAAAGGAAAGTGGGTCATCTTCAATGGGACGGAGGGAACACTTTATTTCATCATTTATTTTGCTCTCTCTTTATCTCTCCTACTTTTTATCTTGCCTACTTTATTATACTTTCATTTAATGTATTCAACAAAATTTCTTAATTTTCATACTCAAAAGTTTTGTATCAACTTAGTTGAGACGGGGGAAGTACTAGTATTAAACTTATGGATTAGTAAATGAATTATAATAATTAAGCTTTAATTAAGGTAAGTAAATGTTAATTAGTGTGATTAACAGTGTTAACTATAACAATATATATAAACTGGATAGAAACAACAAATGTCAATATGTCCGAGTGGTTAAGGAGACAGACTCGAAATCTGTTGGGCTTTGCCTGCGCAGGTTCGAATCCTGCTGTTGACGATAATATTTTTTAATAAATCCTCTTTTGCATTTCCTTGGTCTCTGTTTGATTATGAGCTGTTATTTTATTTTTCAACAGTTAGCAGTTGTATTGGGTGGGAAGGGATGGAAAGACAAAAAGTCAAAAACATAAATTTCCATTTATCCACTAAATAATCACGATAATTTTTATTAATAAATCCTCTTTTGCATTTCCTTGGTTGGTTTGATTTTGAGTGGTTATTTTATTTTTCAACAGTTAGCGGTTGTATTGGGTGGGAAGTGAAGGAAAGACAAAAAGTCAAAAACATAAATTTCCATTTATCCACTAAATAATCTAGAATATCAAACGATTCACTTATTTTTTCATCTTGTGCTATATTATGATCCTTACCGAATTAGACTAGTACATATTTCTCTCTTATACTGAAATAAATATTTACCGCATAGCTTGCAATAGTACTCTTTTATGTCCAACATCTACACCCTTTACATGATCAACCAACACAATTCTTCACCTCTTACTACAAAACGTCGATACTCTCACAAGCACTGTCTCCTTCCATCTCAACACCATCTCATTCTCTCTCAAACCCTCAATCCTCACACTATACCAACTCTCTCTCTCCCCCACCATCACCCGAGCTTCGCCCAAGCTCTCCCCGCTCGCCCTCCGCCCCTCCAAACCACACTCGAACTCGAGACCTCTGGCCTTCTCCTTCCACTCGTCAAACCACGCAAACGGGCACATAAAAGGCGCCAAAAATAGACACTCCACCGCCGCTCTCCCCTCTCCCAAATAAGGCAATTTACACTCCAACGCCTCGAACAGAGCCTCATAGTGCTCAACAAGTTTCCCATAATAACACTCAAAACTAACTTGATTTCCCAATTTTACCCCTGCCTCCCCATCTCCAACCGTCAGAATTCCATCAAATTTCGCCAACAACTCCTCCGCCGCCTTAACGAACTCCGCCACGCCGCTCCTCCGCCCCATATGCGGCAGGGCCGCCATGCAATTGAACACTAGCCAATCTCTACCGCCGCCGTCCTTCCTTCCCTTCATCTCATCCTTGAAATCTTGAATGGATTTTTCCTCAATCTGCAGCTCTACGCCAAACTGCCTCGCCTGATTAATCAACAGTTTCTTAGTCTCCTCGAACTCCCAGCATGAAGGCGAAGACATCATGTCTTCGCCTTCATGCTTTATGGCCGTGAGCCTCACCGGCTTCCGGCAACGGCTCAGGGCCTCGATCAATGCAGGCCACTGGATCCCTTCCCCGATGTCAAAATCGACGATGTGCAGCGTCTCCGCGTCAACGGGTATGGATTCGAGAATAGCCGCGTTGACCGCGTTGTGAGCGAACCTCCCGCTGATAAGGGTTTGGTACAACACATTGAACGCCGCTGCAAAGTTTTTGATTGATTCTTGCCTTAAATATTCGTCGTATTTGGATTCGAACATGTTGTACGCCACCCGTTCGACAGAAGTCCCCTGAGGGTTGCTCTTCTCATTTATGGACTCAATTATCACTTGAGCTAGTGATCCATTGTTTCCATCATGCATGGCTTCACCAAAAGCTTTAATGAGATGAGTTAGCCTCAACTCGTTTTCTAGCTTTGTATCCTCCATTGGCATGTTTAGAGGCACCTCTGGGACTGGGAGGATCTGTGCGTTCTGGCTCGACTCCAAGGAAGGGGCAGGACTCCATACGTCTGCTGCAAAGGCAGCAGACAGAGAAGTCATGTCTTCACTGTGACTGGATTCACTAGAATGAATCCAGTCACAGATGTCATCAATGTCGCTTCTCGAGATCTCCACAAGACTTTCGCCATGACCAAAAAGGTCATTGGGAAACGTATCTAGGAAGAATGAGTCTGAAGAAACCATAGAAGAATCTTCAGACGAGGCGAATGATGGAGAAAAGAACACTCCATCTATGATCATATCTTGATCATCATGAGAGGTGGGGAAGGTGGGAAAAAATAGCTCTGATTGCATCATTTTGAGGGGGGTGATTTGCAAAGAAGAGGGGAGTTTTGAACTTGGGAGATGGGTGCAATTTATACAAAAAAAAAATGTTGTGGATGTTGAAAGAAAATAAATTTAAAATGCTAGAGAAAGACCACACCATTGTCCATATACCAATAATTTTTTAATGTTGAATGTTCCCTTAAAATTCATCTTTCCTTCACTTGTATTTACTGAAGAAAAATTCTTGATCCAGCTAGCATATCATCAAAAGATTATTAAATAAATATAGGTAGGTATTAGCAGTCCAAATGTCTTCTTCATATTGAATGAGAATCATGGAATTTATATCATAAGCTTATTTCTTCTTTGTGAAAGATTATTTAAGAAGACAAACACATCAATTTAACTTTCAACTGTTTGTTTTTCATATAGGTCCCTTGGAATATGACACCATGAATAGGTACAATTTTGTTAGCAACTTTTGCAACTTTTGGTGCTTTTACAAATTTTATTGTACTTTAGGAAGTGGAATCTTTGGTGTAAAAGTTTTCTAAGTACATGGTTGGATATAGTTGCCGATACTCCATATTTCCTATGATACTTGAGTTATAGATATTCAATTTTGAATTATTTCATAGAGTAAAGGTCGAAACTGTTCATGAATATATGTCCATTTTATGATTTTGGTCATATACTTTATTTTTTGAATTTTTGCATCCTGAACATTTCAACTCGGATCACAATTAGTCCTACACTAACAATTACGTCAATTTTTAAACGGTTTAAACCCGATTTTGATGGTTTTAATAGTCCCATTCGAGTTATAACCGTTTAAAAATCGGTCAAAATCGGATTAAAACCGTTTAAAATTGACGGAATTGTTAGTGTAGGACCGATTGTGATCCGAGTTGAAATGTTCAGGATGCAAAAATTAAAAAAAATAAAGTATAGGACCAAAATCATAAAATGGTCGTATGTTCAAGACCAGTTTTGGCCTTAACTCTATTTCATATTACTTGAATCTTATGAGAATATGTATGAATTGTGGATGATCTTATGGCAAAAAACAAATATTTAAATTCTCCTACTTATTTTTTTCATCCATTTAACTTATTAAATATAACTCGTAAATTTTGTGTTAAAAGAAATTATTTTAAGGAACATGGAATAGAGGGAGTATAATTATATGATAAAATTGTGTTATACCAAAACATTTCCGAAATTTATGTACATACGAGAAGAGACAAAGGAAGTAAATTAAGGGGGAAAAGTACTCCATTAGAGTCCAAACATTGATGCAACAAATGAAGGAAAATATAACAAAAGAAGTAAATTAAGGGGGAAAAGTACTCCATTAGAGTCCAAAAATAGATGTAACAAATGAAGGAAATCATAGTTTTGTTCCATCTCATCCACATCTGCAAATTGTCTTAGCTAGTAAATTCAAAAGAAGCGACAGTGTATGCTCTTTAATTATCTTTTAATTGATTGTTAATATTGTCTCTTCCTCACTGATTCCTTTCTTAAACGCCAGCACAGAGCATCTCCCTAATATCAGGTAATATTATTCAGCAATCAAGTAATATAATTACTGCAATAACAGTCTTCAAATCTTTCTTAGCCACTAGAGAAGAGTTCAATATGCTAAAAATTGACCGATTTATAATTTACGACGTTCAATATCCTAATATATTAGACATAATTATGTTCGTGGATGAGATTAATTTGGCTCTTAACCTAAAGTCAATTTCCTGATTAATTTGCTAACGAAAAATTATGCTTTTGAACACCTTTTACGTCAATCTTGTCCTAGATGCATGTGGTTTCAGTATAATTTGTGGCTTGTTCTATTTCGTTGTAAATTTATCATAAGAAAATGAGAGATAAAAAGATGGAAATAATTTCTATACTATTTTTTTTTTATCATGCGTTCTCTAGAATAGAAAATATAGGACAATATCACAAGAAAATGAGAGATAAAAAGACAGTAGAAATTTTTTTTATCGATACCACATGATGATATTTTAATAAATCGGAGTGACAAAGAGGCGAATGATGTTGTCCGAATTTTTTTCGATGTTGCATAGTGAGAATTATGAACCTTACAATACATGTGAAAAAGAAAAAAGATATATACTCCATCCGTCCCGTAAGAGTATACACTTTTGATTGAGCACAAATTTAAATGCACAATTGGTAAACTAAGATAGATGTAGAAAACAAAAGTAATTAAAGTATTATTAGTGGAGAATGAGTCCTGTCCCATTAGAAATAAATGAGTTTCTAAAATTAAAAATTGCATATTCTTGTAAGACGGACTAAAAAGAAAGAGTGCATACTCTTGTGGGACGGATGGAGTACATTTTTTTCAATATTTTTTAACAAAAAGAGCAAACATTTGCTATTTACATTGCACAAGAAAGATTTTCTCATCACTAATTTATCCTTAACCAAAGGTCGAAGAATTGCATAAATAATTGGGTTAACTACTAATCTATGAGGTACGAAGTACTATAACTTTTCGATGGGAGGTGGATACTCTCTTCTTGAACTTAAAAATGTGAAGAATTGGACAGCTTGGTCAATTTCTAGTAAAAATGTTGTCAATTTTTTCAATTATCTCATTGCCAAAAAAATCCAGCATTCATTTTTTGATGAATGGTATTTAACAAAAATTTTTTACCTTGTAAGTCTACTTTTAGGTACTGTGGTAGAAAAATTATCCAAATACAGTATATCTCAAAAAATGAAGATATATAGGATCCTAGATTTTTGGCTATGAGATAATTGAGGAAACTATGAAAGTTATGGTATAATTGACTATTTTAAAATTACATAACTGACCAAAAATAGACTAAATTTAATGATTTTTCAGGGAACTTTGGAAAAAAAATAAATTACTACTACCAACGGACTTAGCTAGTATAGGGAGAGTCAATTTTGCTCTCTTTTCTTATGCAGTATTTATAGAGTCAAGCTGTCCAGGCACAAATTTTCAGCCCAGCCCATACCTAAACTTGCGTCACAAAAAGCCCATATATTGGGGGTTGACTCAAAAGTCCTACTAAGAATTTTTATTTAAATCATTCCATTTGAAATTTCTACGTAATTAACTTAAACAGATCGCTAATATTCTATTTAGTTAAATCCCTATCAGTTAATCATTTCCTAGCTTTACGCTATATTTTAATAATTTTTTGAAACATCGCGTTGAAATAGCAATGATTGATATTTTGATGCATTCGAAGACTTCATTTCTTTAGCTATATAGGAGTAGTATTTTTTTCTTGAGTAAGAATACATTGTGGTTGTAATTGAGTAGGTCAAACGGGACCACTTATAGAAATTAAACTAATTCAGAAAACTTGTTCAACACAAAAACTGATATTCAACACGTATCTATCTCCATTATTTTGTCACGAAATTAAATTTCATTTGACTAATTATTCAATAGGAGTAATATTTTCTCAAACAAAAAAATTGCACGGGTGAAATCTATCCTAGTAATTAGATTTAGCTCATAAAATTCAACATTTTCACTTAATTCATGAATTTCACACATGACACATCAACTTGTACATTCACATGATGCTTGTGAATGGATGGTGGGTTACATCGGGCAAGTGGGTGCACGACAATTGTGGGCAATTTATGATCGCTCTAAATTAATAATTCCTCCGTCCGCCATTAAATATCCCAAATTTAAGCGGCACGTGTTTTAAGAAATTATTTGACTTATGAAGTAAAGTGGGTAGAAAAGTCGGTGGAATATGGAATATACTTTTTATATATTGATTTTATAATAAAATGTGACTGAGTTAGTGAAATGTATGGTCCATTCACCTAATATGGTAAAGTGAAATGAGATATTTATTGACAGACGAACGAAAAAGAAAAAATGAGACATTTAATAGCGGACGGAGTAAGTATGATAACTAGAGTTTCGAGTTTATTTGTTGAGAATGCTAATTTAGTTTATTTGAGTTACTGTATGTTGTAATTTTAGTGGATTTTGGCAACTTCTTTGCAAGGTATAGTGCACAATCGATGTTTAGCAGTCTAGGATAATATTTATGGATGAGCGGTGAGCCTCTAATAAGGGAGTAAGAAGGGAGTTTTCAATCGCGTTTATTATTCTTTTTTTTTTTAATTGCGATTGGTCGAATCACCGCGCAATAGTTCCATTGTATTACTAATAATTTACTTCCAATGAATATCGTTTATATATTATTGTATAACCAACTAGAGGATACTTATGGCCGGATGTGCGAAGCTGAGTTTGAACCCAGAGGGCGTTACCAACTTTTCTTATATGTCAAAATAAAACACTATTGGTATATACTTATCATAATACAAAATAACACGTTGCAATTAATTAAAATTTCTTTTTCTCTAGAATCCCAAACTATTCAAACTTGAGGCATGAAATTGCACCTCACAAGTATTTTCTCGTTAGAAATTTGTGCACTAACGACTGTGACACAAACAAGTTCCCACTACTTATGTCCAAAAAATTGTCATCTTAAAATCACGACAACACCTTCATCAATCCCATTTCTCACTTTTCACTATCATCCCTCCAAAATGGCTCGTTCCAGCCTCTTCTCAATTCAAACAATCACCCTCCTCCTCTCCACATTTTTCTTCACACCAGAATCCATCAATTTCACCTTCCATGGATTCAACCAAGATGACCTTTACATCGATGAAGCAACCGTGATAAACCCTTCTAACAACAGCCCGGCAATGCTAACCGACAGCGATCCCAATGCCATCGGCCACGCATTCTTCCCCCATCCAATCCCCATCTTCAACTCCACCCTCACTCGCTTCAACTCATTCAGCACACAATTCGTCTTCCAGATCAACCCCTCCAACGAAGGCGGCTACGGCCTCGCCTTCACCCTCTCCGCCTCCCGGGGCTTCCCTGGCGCCCGCCCCGGCCACCTCATGGGAGTATTCAACGACTCCAACAGGAACACCTCCTCCACAAACCACATCTTCATGGTCGAATTCGACACCGTGAAAGGCTTCGACGAGGACATCGATTCCGACGGAAATCACGTCGGAATCAACCTCAACGGAATGAATTCCAGTTATTACAAAGTAACCGAGATTTATTTGCAGAAGGCTAAGCCTATTAGAGCGTGGATCGACTATGAAGCAATCAGCAAACAAATTAATGTCACCATTGCTCGTGTCAATGATCCCAAACCAGAGCCGTTGATGTCTGTAACTCATGATCTGTCAGATGTTTTGTCGGAGAATATGTATGCCGGATTCTCCGCTGCAACGGGTGGAGACAAATGGAGCTCTCATTACATCCTAGGATGGAGCTTCCGCCTCAACGGCCCCGCCGATCATCTCGATTCGTCTCGGCTCCCCACCGTCGCTGCAAATTCCGGCAGCAGTAGCGAACTGAGGAACGCGCTCCTCGCTGCAATTTCTGCTGTTTTGATAATCTCTGTAGCGTCGTTGATCGGCATAGTAATGTACCGGAGATCGAGCCGGTTCGAGGATTTGGAGAAATGGGAGCTGGATTGCCCCCATAGATTCCGGTACCGGGAGCTCCACGCGGCGACGAAAGGGTTTAGAGAGAGTGAGATGATCGGAAGGGGAGGGTTTGGAGCAGTTTACAGAGGGGTTTTGGCGAGCAGCGGCGTTGAGGTTGCGGTGAAGAGGATCACAACCAATAATCCGCTGCAAGGGATGAGGGAATTTGCGGCGGAGATTGAGAGTTTGGGGAAGTTGAGGCACAAGAACTTAGTCCATCTTCAAGGTTGGTGCAAGCGCAAAAATGATCTACTTTTGGTATACGACTATCTCCCCAATGGAAGCCTCGATTCTCTGCTCTACAATCCTGACCCCGGTTTCCCGGTCGTGTTGAGCTGGGAGCAGAGGTTCAGCATCGTCAAAGGCATCGCGTCCGGCCTGCTATACCTACATGAGGACTGGGACCAGGTATGTTAGGAATTCATGTCTATCATCTAATGATACGAATGTATGTACATATCTAGATTCACGAACATGTCATGTCATTAGTTTCCTTGATTTGATTGAATACATGCATATGCACTACTTCTTGCAAATCCCCATACAGTTCAACAGTGCACCCTTCATTCCCAAAAAATATTCTTGTTTACTTATTTTGGACTGTTCATCAAATTTAGTCCACTTCTAATTAATTTTGAAAACATTTGCACTACTAGTGATGTGTCTTAGTATTCACTGACACTGCTTGAATTTTTTTTTTTTTTTTTTTTCTCTTTTTCTTTCATATAGTGTTTTATTTTATCAATCAAAACTCATATAGTACTATATACCAGCAGTATTAACGACATAGTAGGAACTTGTAACCTTTTGCATTGATTAATTAAAGCTGAATATCCTAATCTAATTATCCATGTATCTTTCAAGGTTGTCATACACCGCGACGTGAAGTCGAGCAACGTGTTGCTAGACGCCGACATGAGCCCCCGGCTCGGCGACTTCGGGCTCGCGAGGCTATACGACCACGGGAAGAATTCACACACGACGCACGTGGTGGGCACGATAGGCTACATTGCCCCCGAGCTGACCCACACGGGAAAGGCCTCAACAAGCACGGACGTCTTCGCGTATGGGATCCTCCTCCTCGAGATCGCCTGCGGCCGGGCAGCGGTGGCCTACGAGGCCCACCGCAACGCGATCTTGGTGGACTGGGTGGTGGAGTGCATGCAGATGGGGAACGTGTTCGACGCCGTGGACGCGAGGATGGAGTATGTGGTGGAGGAGATGGAGATGGTGCTGGGATTAGGGCTCCTGTGCTCGCACCCGAGGAAGGAGATGAGGCCGACGATGAGGCAGGTGGTGAGGTATTTGAATGGGGATGAGGTTATGCCGTTGCTTGAGAGCTTGAGCTTGGAAGGTTCTAGAAGAGTTGATGAGATTACGGCGAGGCTGCTGCAGTTGGGATTGGTGGATAGGGTTTTGAGGTATAGTTCGGATTCCGTTAATTTGGGGGTTTCTGTAGGGGTTATGTCTACTACTTCTTTTGATGGAGGGAGATGATATTTAGTTTTATTTTATTTTATTTTTTTTATGATAGATTCTTTACGATTCACACAACGTAACTATAATACTCAGTTAGGAGGAATTGATAGAGTGTAATTATATATAATAGAAAATTAAATACTAGAATGTTATTCTTGTCATAGTATGTATACTTCAATTTGAGTTTTGATGATTATCATCACGCAAATGATTCAAGATCATGAGTACTAATTAAATTAATGATTGTACTTAAGTTTTCCATAAATGAATCTAACTGATTGTAATTAAGTTTCCAATAATATATATAGTCTTTTCTTCCGCTAATTAATAAAATTTTCATTTTGTCATTTTATTATTTTCGCTCATCGAAATCTTATTTACTAATTTTACTTTAAGTGGTAAATAGGTCACACATTTCATTTATGCATTTCGCTCATATTTTACTAATTTTTTTAACTCATATTATTTCATACTCGTATTTCTTTACAATTTTCTTGCTAAATGGAGAAAATATTTATTATACATAGGAATATATTGTTCAATAACTCGTCGTAAGATGTGATTATATTGTTTTGGTCGACATCAATACGACAATACCCACTACTCGCGCGTAAAGCTTAGTTTGGATTTTTCAATATTGAATAACCTTTTTAATGATTATTCTTCCCTTTCTCGAAGGCAAAAATCAATAGGGTTTGACATACAATGAATAGGGACTATAATCAAATGTATATCTGGACTTTTGTAAAGTAATTTTGAAAGGGATATTTGCATGTAAATTCCTAAACTTTCATAAAATTCAATTTTTTAATATTAATTTCGAAATCTGCTTATAAATTAATGAACTATTGATTTGGTTTAATTTTTAAACTAATCAAGATTTTGCACATAAGATGGTTTAGTATAAATCATAATTTAATAAGTAAAATTATTTAATTTACTAATGTTGTTTGCCTGCCTAAAACGTGACGTCATTTTAATTGACATGTGATAGTGTCATATAAGTCATCAAACTATGTTTCCATTGATCGTAAAATCAAAACAAATCAACAATTTAAAATTGATATGTACAATCAGAATTTGGCAAAAATTTAGAAACTTGCAGGTAAATTATCCATTTTTAAATTTAAAATTGATATATACAGTCACAATTTGACAAAAATTTAGAAACTTGCAGGTAAATTATCCCTTTTTTAAATTTAAAATTGATATGTACAGCCAGAATTTGACAAGAATTTAGAAACTTGGAGGTAGATTATCCATTTTCAAAATGCATGTTAGGAATCATTATGATATTTCATAATTAAAAGTACAACTTGCAATTAAAATAATCTATATATATTTTATCTATCCAAGTTCAAAGGCATAATATATGGATCAGAAATTTGATTTCAAATTATCTTTATTGTATATAATTAATTAGGTGATCCATAGTTTAATTATATATCTATAAAATCATGTGTGCACGTCAAGATTATTTATTTAGTTTTTCAAATTTAGCAAAATATGGAGAATTTAACTAGTGGAGTTTTTGGGTTGACTAGAACGCGTGGGCGCTCAATTTCGACTTTTCGACGCTTCAAATTATAAACACATATATAAGTCATAATCACATAAAAAGAAATTTAAGTTACATACATCAATTTACGCCACTAAATATTCTTATGTGGTCCATACTTAACGTGACCGACCCAATCTTCTATTCGTTTGAAGAAAAAAAATGCGGACTTATTATTAGTTTTGTATACTGAGATGAGAACTAATAAATTGTACTCCATGTGAACCAAGACACGTAAGTACTTCATAATATATAATACTCCTAGTAATCTTTTTTTAGCAAGTCAACGTTAGTTTGACTAAGCTTGATCATAACAGAAGTAATAAAAAGTCATAAATCAATTTGGATGGATATAAGTATTAAGTACTATTACTATATATGCCAATGAAGTAAGATTGCAAAAGCTCAATTGGGTGGCTAGTTTACTTGATTTAGATTAATCCTTAGATTGAGTTATTAATTAAGTTATTATATTCACAATTTTGTGTGAGTATTAATCCAGTTTATAGCATCATGTTCCAAATTGAGCCAAAAATATGGACCATATAGTCATTGAATTAAATATAATTATAACATAGTATAACAAAGTTTAAGAATTGAATTGAGTCAATTATTACTACATATTGTGAATTAACGTATGTACTAACATGGAAAATACAAAATCCAACATCATGGAAAATGTGTACATGCTTTTTGTGAGCTTCATTTATAGCACTATTCATGTTAAGTCCACATTAGCATTTTTTATTTTATATTGCTTTGATCCTATTACTTTCAGTAGTGACTATTAATTAATGTATTAAGTTTATCAATTTCATATAATAAAAGTTCAATTTTCTCTTTAATATATTCATTTATGTGATGATAGTAAAAACAAACCAATCGAGCTACAACGTACTTTTATGTAATTTGTAAAATCAGTAATGCCAATATTAAATTTTATGGTATAAATTTTTATCTTAAATAAAGATGTACAGTACAACATATTTACACTCATATATGCACCAACTGCATATATGCACTTCGGTAATTTTAAGTTGTACTCCCTCCGTTACATAATAATAGAGTCATTTTGCCATTTTGGTACGTTCCATAGTAATAGAGTCATTAATCTTTTTAGTAAAAGTCAACACATTTTTCCACACCTATTTTACTCTCTTTTACTTTTTTCTCTCTTCATCTCTCTAGCTTTTTCATTTTCTAATTTATTCTCTCTTTACTTAACTCACCTAACACAATTTTTCTTAATTTTCGTGTCGAAAAGAAACGCCTTCATTACTATGGAACGGAGAGAGTAGTATAGTATTAATGTTGTACAGGAGTAGTACTTATTTTCACATTACATTCACTTTGTAGTTTGTACACGTCTACATGTAAATACTCCTATATTTCATACGCGTTCTCACAATAAACATATTTTTTTTTATCATAATCAATGTACATATATACATACACTACAAATATAATTTTCTTACAATTGACTAGGTTATGGGGTGCATGGATGCAGAATGAATGATTGGATAGTGCACAGAAACTTCTTCATTGGGAAGTTGGGATCTCTTCTTGACCTAGAACTTTTGCCCTCAAAATTTCCGAATAAAGAAATAATCAAATAACACTTGAAAATAAGTTTCAAAGATACACGAAATTAAAATGGTTTTCATTTTTTTAATGAAGTTATGGAAAATGTCTATGGTTGACTTACTCGACCAAAATCAGACGATTTAGTCTTGTTCGTTTGTTTTTTCATTAAATAACGAATTCGTGAGTAATTAGACTACGCAGGAAATATTGGCGGCTGCTGGTTTTTCTAATTTATTGAACTATTAATTTGTTTAATTTTTTACTAGTAACATATTTTAATTTTGCAATCAATTATTGTTCATTCTAATTTTGCAATTAATAAAACTTAACGCTAATATAATTTGGTACGTACTTATGTGATACTATTGGACGTCAATGATAACAGGACACATTTTAGATAGCAAAACGTCGTTGTATTATACTCTCTCTTTCCCATAAAATAAAAATATTTTCCATTTTGGAATGTCCCATAAAAATATCCTCTTATATTTTTGATAACTTCCTTCTCTCTAATAAGGTGAGTCTCATTCTCTACTAACAATACTATAATTACTTTTTCTTTTTATCTCTCTAACTTTACTAATTATGCATTAATTATCGTGCCGTCCTAAATGTCCATATTTTTATGGGACGAAAAAAGTACTAAATTAATTTATTCAATAATTTGTTAAATTAAAGTTTATAGAAGAAAGAATGAAATGCTCGAGAGAAAATGATAAACGAAAAATGAGAAACGGGACGGAAAAGCAGCACACCAAATGAAATTATTAATTTACAATAGTAAAACGTGGTTACAGTACAGTGTATACAATGTAATGTCATTTTGATCGACGAACAACGGAATAGTTAATTAACTCCAAATATTAAATGTCCAATAGAGAATCTTAAAAATAAAATTTGTAAAATCAGTTATACTGAATGCTTTAAAACACTCCCTCCATCCCATAGAAATAGGTCAAATTTTCATTTTTCGTTTGTCTCATAGAAATAGTCTATATCCATTTATAGTAACTTTTTTCTCCTTTTCTTTTACTTTATCATTTATAAGGTCCACCATCCATTACACAAATTTCAATTACTTTTTCGCATTCTCTCTTACTTTACCAATTATAGGAATATACACTAAAACTTGTGTCAAGCACAAATGACTTCTTTCCTTTCTGTGAGATCAAACGAAAGTGAAAAATGAACTCCAGTTTCAAAGAGTCGAGACAGAACTCCTGCATCGTGGGGTGGGGACGAGACAACTACCCCCAAATCACAACCTTACCCGAGTCTGCCCTTGGAGATGCCCTAATACTTGCGCTACTACCCGCGTTGACCTTCAACCTTGACTTTTCCACATTTGGTTTACATCCACTCATTACTCAACTCACCCACTTCTTAGGAAGAACCTTTATATATAGATATAGACATATACTAGTATTAAGTTTTGCAGCTCATTTTTATATTCATTCTCATCGAAATGTCCACACTCAATTCTCTAATTCAAATCCTCATCTTCTCCAGCATCTTCTCCTTATCTCACTCCACAGGCCTCAACTTCACCTACCATGGATTCAACGACACCATTCTCAGTCGCGAAGGAGCCACCGTCACCAAACCAAACGGCGCATTACGTCTCACCAACACCTCAAAATCCGTCATAGGCCACGCCTTCTATCCATCTCCAATCCGCATCGCCAACTCCTCCTTCACCACGCATTTCGTCTTCCAAATCAACCCCGCCGCCGGCGCCGGCCGCGGCGGCTACGGCCTCGCCTTCACTCTCTCGCCGGCGCCGGCCTTCCCCGGCGCGGCGGCAGGGCACTACATGGGCGTTTTCAGCGATTCAAACAACGGAAAAGCCTCAAACCATGTTTTAATGGTCGAATTCGACACCGTCAACGGCTACAACGAGAAGACGGATGCCGAGGGGAATCACGTCTCAATCAACGTTAACGGGATGGATTCCGAACTCGAAGTTTCGAAACCCGCCGCCTTCCTCCCAGAAGGTTCTAGAGGGAAGGAGGAGGAGGTTTACTTGGAGAATCAGGGTCCTGTTCAAGCATGGATTGACTACGATGGAACTGGAATCAGCAAACGTTTTAATGTAACAGTAGCTCCTTTTGGAGTTAGCAAACCGATTCGGCCTTTGATGAATTTGGATTTGGATGAGAAAAATTCGGATGTTTTGTTGGAAGACATGTATATAGGATTCTCTGCTGCAACGGGGGAGAAATCGAGCTCTCATTACATCTTAGGATGGAGTTTTTGTCTCAATGGGATTGCTTCTCAGCTCAATCAATCTCTGCTTCCGGTAGTTGAGGTTGCGGAAGCATCATCTTCGAGTGGTGGTAGTAGAGTCAGGACTATACTTATTGCTACGTTTAGTGTGGCGTTGTTCGTGTTGGTAGTGTTCTTGATCGCCATGGTGTTCTACCGGAGAGTGATGAGGTTCGAGGTTTTGGAGGATTGGGAGGTCGATGCACCTCATAGGTTCCGGTATAGGGAGCTTTACGTCGCGACTAAAGGGTTTCGAGGGAGTGAGAAGATCGGAGAAGGGGGTTTTGGTGCTGTTTATAGAGGTGTTTTGCCAACTACGGGAGGTGAGGTTGCGGTGAAGAAGATCATGGCGAATAACTCGTTGCAAGGCATGAGAGAATTCGCAGCAGAAATCGAGAGTTTGGGGAAGTTAAGGCATAAGAACTTGGTCAATCTTCAAGGCTGGTGCAAGCACAAGAATGAGCTTGTTATAGTCTATGACTATGTACCAAATGGAAGCCTTGATTCTCTCCTTTACAATAGTAGCTCTGTTTTGAGCTGGGAGCAGAGGTTCAACATCATCAAAGGCGTCGCGTCCGGGCTGCTCTACCTGCACGAGGAGTGGGAGCAGGTCGTGATCCATCGTGATGTGAAGTCGAGCAACGTGTTGATAGACCGCGATATGAATCCAAGATTAGGTGACTTTGGGCTTGCGAGGCTGTATGATCATGGGAAGAACTCACACAGGACGACGAACGTTGTGGGCACCATAGGCTACATTGCTCCCGAGCTGACCAGGACGGGGCAGGCCTCGACGAGCACGGATGTGTTTGCTTATGGGATTCTGCTACTTGAGGTCGCGTGTGGGCGGGCTGCGGTCGTGTGTGAGGCTCACCGGAACGTGATCTTGGTGGACTGGGTGGTGGAGTGTATGCAGAAGGGGAACATGTTTGAGGCAGTTGATGGTAAGCTTAATTCAGCTTATGTGGTTCAGGAGATGGAGTTGGTGTTGGGGTTAGGGCTTCTCTGCTCACACCCGAAGGCAGAGTCGCGGCCGACGATGAGGCAGGTGGTGAAGTACTTGAATGGAGATGAGCTTCTGCCATTGTTTGAGAGATTGAGCTCAGCTGGTTCAAGAAGAGCCGATGAAGTTACAGCAAGATTGTTGGAATTAGGGTTGAGTGATAGGATTGGTTTTACTGGTACAACATCTTATTACTCCTATTATTCAAGTTCCATAGGGGCTATGTCTACCACTTCTTTTGGCTCTGGTAGATGAAGACACAATTTCTCAAGTATAGGTTGTCATATCTGATCATATTGGTGTATTTTTTCCAAGTGTAATTTATATTCTTGACCATTATAGAATGATGCATTGATTTGATTCGCTACTTTGTACTTCTTGCTTACTTCAGTGAGAAAGAAATTAATAACGGCAGAATTTGAATCCCACTCACCAATGAAGTCAACCACTCAACCCCAGAAAATATGTGCCAATCTGAGTTTTACTTGGGTTAATTTTTTAAAAAGAAAAACAAAAAAAAAAAAAAAAAAAAAAACAAATACACCACACAAGATCTCAAAGACTTGAGGATATCAAGTTTGCTTTTACCCAAATATGAGGAATTTTAAAGATAAATTACCAAGAAAATACATGGGAAATACAGCTCCAATCTTCTGACTATAAGAAATCATTATCAATATCAATCTCTCCAATCTCACAGCATGTGAATGAACAATTTTATACGCATTATATAAAGTCATATTAGCAAAACTAGAAAATGAAATCTAGTCGCTCTTGGAAAATGTTGCAGCATGATTTCAAGCCACATGCACAGAGAGAGGGAGAGAGAGAGAGAGTTGTGATTTATATGGCACTAATCAAAGTCAAGACAAGAACATGAAAGATGCACAACACATTTCCTTGAAAGTTTATAAGGAAAACTTAAAATTACAAACTTATAATCCACTCCATGCACAGGATAGCAAAATACGAACTCTTAAAATGACCTTTGACCTTTCATAAAAATAGTAACTGGAATACAAAATGCATATCAGACTCAAAAATTTGTCATAACCAGCCGATGAATGTAAGAATTTCAATGTTTTAGTCCCTTCATCCACCATAGACAAGACTCGATTAAACATGACTCAATCTTATGAGGACACTGAAAATATGGCCTTGCCAAAACAGACAAAAAGAGAGCACATTTGCATGAGAAACAGTGCAGTGGAGGAAAAGGCTTAGCTACTATCTGAAAATGCTCGCCTTATCATCTCCTGGGCCCATATAGCTGTTGATTTCAGTTGTTCGTCATCCGTCTCGAGGCACTCAGATAACAGATTTGAGCAAAATTTGGTATCTTTGAACAGCATTTTTATGTTCGAACCAAGTGCATCTGCTAGATCACCCTGAACTGCCACTGCTGCCTTAGTCACATTTGTATCCCTGAGCAGAAGAGTCACAGAAGAACACATCATAAGAATATATAGAATGGGAGAATAAGCAGACAATTAACAAAGTGTATGTAAACTGATCAAAATACCTCTGTTCATCTTGTGCAACCAATTCAATAAACTGCAGGAGATGAGGGGCATGAGGGAGCATGAGTTCAGCTTTGGCATTTTTGAATCCTTGAAGAATTCCAGAATAAGCCTCGAAAATACTGCGCCTAAGCTGGTTGCCATAGTCTATCATCTCCTCATCGTTATAGTCCATCTGCGCACATACTTCTGATGCACTTTGCATCATGGGCAAAGCAAAATTGATATACTTCTCAAAGTGTTCACCAATTGCAAGAGCAATGTCACCAAAGCAGGAGAATATGGGAGGTTTAACCGAACGGTTGAGTTCAGCGCTAGACAAATCCTTGAGGAGGTGTGTCATGATCCCATCACAATATGGTAAGATCTTGTCATCCAAAGCACGACAAATGTCACCAACCACCCCAACTGAAATAGCACACACCTGATGCTCCTCAAAATTTTGTAAACCCATCTCTAGGTACTTGTAGAATTCTTTCATATACACTTCAAAACGTGGTCCAGTGGCATAGGCAAGAGCACCAATAGCCAACATTGCTTCTTCATGCACAGTAGTACTACGACAAGCAAAAACACTTAGGAAAAGTACCATGATCTGGTCAGCTGCCTGCATAATTATAGGCTTAGTTTCCTCAGCACTGCTTAGTGTTTGAATAATAACCTGAAGAACACCACAAAGAGAGGCTTGTAAATCTCCTTGCTGTTCTCTGTCATCAGATGACACAATCTGAAGACGTAAAGTTTGTTCCAACTTTGTCATGATAGCAGGGAGAAGTTTGACAATTATCTCAGATGTCTCTGAAAGGTTTGAACACCGAACAACCTCATTCAAGGTTTCATAAGCAGAAGATCTGAGTTTAGAGTCACTGCCATCTGTTCGCTCAGCAGTGGCAATTAAACTGCTCAAGATATCTGGAAGGAAAGGTGTGAGCATTGAAGAGCTTGGCCCTGCATCCTCGTATCCCTGAGCAAGGAAATAGAGAGCTCCACAAACCTTTTCTGAGACATGAGGAGCATCTTTTAAACTAGCCAATAAGACTGCCAAAATCTTCTGGAGGTTTGCCGGAGTAATGACAGAGAAACCAGTAGCTGGTGAATGTAGCAATTCAAAGATACGACCAAGGGTCCATGCAGTGGTATCTTTTACATGGCTATTCTCATCATTCATTGAATTGAGCAGAAAATCCAAACCAGCATTAACCATTGGAGATAGCTTCTCAATGCTTGGCCCTTCAAGGATTGAGCCAAATGCATATGTAGCTGCCTCACGGGACCGCCAATCAGGCTTGGATATGTTGGCCTCTACGAAAGGCATCACCAGAGTAACAACAGCATCCCCAACAGTCTTAGCAACAAGACCAAGACATGTGCCACCAGCCATAGCTAGATTCCAAGTTCCATCTTCCTGATCTTGGTCCTCATCCTGCTTAAGTAGGGTTTCAAGCAGCAGAGGAACTAAAGTCTGAAGAGCCTTTTCAATAAAGCGTGAGTGCTCCACACTTGAATCCCCAATTTCAGGGACCTCATAGTCTTGAAGCTCCATTTCTTCATCACAAATAGAGCTCCAAAACTCAACTGCTTGAAGGGCAATGGCCTCCTCATCTCCTTTGACTGCATTAGATGTAAGCTCAAAGATCCTTTGCATGTAAGGTTCAAGCACCTCGTAGTATGTAGACGCAATGGAAACAAGACACTCAAAAGCAGCCTGTCGGATCTCTGCCTCTTTAGCCAAGGCAGCATCACAGATAACCTTCATTATATAGTTCCTCTCCATTTCATTGTTAAAATTTGTGCGAGCAAATTCAAGGGCATTATACAGAGCTTTAGTGGCAGCCAGTCGAACTTCAGGGTTCGGCTCAGTTGTATTCATTCCTTGAACAACGGCTGTCAGAATAGCATTCACTTCATCTTGCACAAGATTTTCATCAGAAATAACCTCACATACATAACCAAGTGTTTCGAGAGTAGCTTGTCTCAAAGATGGGGATCCATCTTGTCTAGTCATGTTGGCAAGTAGTGAACCAACAAGTTCGGGCCACTCCTTTCGGGGTATTTCAATTGAAGCCACCTCAGCAACAACCTGCGCAGCAGTATGACTGGCCTCACGAAAAGTGGACCCGAGGGTGCTCAAGAGAGAGTTCTTTATCTGGGCTCTAAAAGAAATATCAATCTGAACCCATAGTTGCACAGGCTGTTCCTTTGTTGAAGAATCTTTAGCACCCAAGTCGTTCTTAAGGACAATACCAGCAAGTCTACGAGACTCGATAGGCTTTCCCTCATTAGAGAGCTCAACGGACAATGACAATAGATATTGTGGCAAGTTTTCCTCCCGAAACTTACAGAGTATAGCCTCTGCATCCTTCCGCACTTTGGCATCTGGCGATTGTGCAGCCAAGAGATACTGGGTAATATCAAATGACATTTTTCCTAGGAAAGAAAAGAAATATTCTGGGTAAACATTCAATAATTTTGTGAATAAATGTGAGAATCAATATCCTACAGTGTAGAAGACACAAGTATGCACATTTTAAATGAACAGATCATAACAAACAAAGTTAGAGATCATTAAGATGATATAGAGTAAAAAAAGGCCATCACTACACAATAAGCATATAATATTTCCAGACTCAACAGACCGCCTCAGCAACTCTATTTACCCAAAATCAAATTAATCAACGATTTTAACTATTTAACTACTAACATCACACACCAAAAATCACCAAACAACGATGTCTCATTCAATAATCAGAAAATACACTGTAGCTTTCTGAATTTTTGCTAACAATTCATATGTTCAACCACAGCTTAAAACCTTTCACCATAACTTCAAACACATCAACAAACAGATCCTAAGCCTAGATTCCACTGGAAAACCTCTAAAGCATAAAACCACAATTTAAATCGAAAAAAATAACAAAATGACAGAGAAACAAACTACGAAGATACATTCTTCAGATCCTACAGCCTATTACCTAAGCGACAAATCAACTCAACGGGAAAAATATAAATTAAAATAAAAGGAAACAAAGGAGAAGATAAATTACCTTAATTATAATATGAGTTGCAGTGGCAGCAGCTAGGTTTTTCCCTTCTGAACTGAAATCCGCGGAGTTTATCTCTATACTTCTTCCCTTACGCTTCCACAGTTGTATTGATGGAAACAAGTATACAGATTACAGTGAGGGAAACACCAAAGGTATGTAATTGAGTATGAGAGAGAAAGAGGGAGCTGATTTCGAATGGAATATATAAGCGGGAGCAAGGGTTAGGGAGGGGAATAGGAGTTGAATATAAGTGAGTTAACGGGCAGCAACTCGGAGCTGCCCGTGCTGCCCGCACGGCTCACATCCAAAACCCTAAAATCTTTTTTTTTTTCTTTCTACTTTTCTTTATCGATTTAAAATATCCCATTAGTTTTTTTTGGGGACTTTAATAAAGCTAATTGGTGTCAGGAAATGGCTTGCAGAGTCGCACATAGTTATTGTGTAAATAATTGAATCTATTTTTTTTATATGTGTATCCAAATTTATTATGTACAGTATAACAAATTTTACTGGTTGGGCCAATCTTAAATTATTAATAGAATAAAGGCGGGCGTATTTATTTGTTTGCTGGCCCATTGGGCCCATTAAATTTTATATTTTATATATGAGATCATCTTTTTATTAGATACAGTTGAGAAGAGATTGAGAATATTAGATAGAGTTGAGAAGAGATTATTATAATTTTCTTAAGTATAATAGTCAATAAAGTATGAATTTGGTTTAAATTCGAGCCAGTTTCACGAATTTTGGAAATATAATACTATTAAATTATAGTAACCTTTTATATTTTTTATATTGTTCAATTCATGTACAAGACGACGTATGTGGTGAGCATCATCAAAATACATTGTTTTGTATTATGATTGGACAATTGAAAATATCAAATTTCGTGATTTAATGTTCTATTTCCAAATTTATGAGATTTGACTAAATTTTGATTAAATTTCGTAATTCAATTAACTATATTTTCTATGTGCATTTTATCGAGTCTATTGACTATCATCCTTGTTTTCTAGTTGGTGTATTTTCTCCATCTAATATCTCACGTTACGAATTGACTGTGGAAAACATCATTTTTTGTTTCATGATGAGGCCTAGCTTGTAAATATCATTAGAATGCAAAGTTACAGTTCAAAAATAGATAGTAAAATAATAGAGTACTACGAAACAAATGATCTCTTATGCCAATTTACAAATCATCTTTGTACCTCATTGTACATACGAATTTATATACAACGTACTTCTTTTATACAAAAACAGTCTTCATAGCTAAAATAAACAAACAGAAGAGGAGTAATCTGATATGATCACGACCGTTTATGCTTCAAATTAGCGCCAATTATAGTGTCACAAACCGGACTTTTAATTTTGCAAGATTTTGGTTGCATTTTCCACGGCAAGAAACTAGCTAAGCCACACCCCTTCATCGACTGGTGCGATCTCCCTATGCTAACGGCTCGAGAAAACGACGAATCCGAGTACGGAGACCCCGAAAACGGAAGTTTCTTGTCCATAACGGATTCCTCGGCTAGGGCTTGCGCGTCCGGCAAAAATCTCTCTATGATAAAATTCGGCGAACACCAATCGTCTCCTTCTGCCAACAGCAACGACGAGCTTCTGTCCTCGGTCGCTTTGCAGTACCCTTCCACGTCATCCACCGACTCCGCTAACGAAAATATGTCGATAGCATCGTTGTTTTCTTCACCATCACCACCGCCGCCACTCCCATCAAGATCGAGATCATCAACCCTAACCGAGGGCCGCCACCGGGCGGGCGGTGGTTTCGGGGGCGGCGGCACGTCATCGCCGCTCGAGTTCCCCCAGTCCTTGGGCTCGCCCGGGATCCGTTCCCACGAGAAGGGCACCATGTTGGCCGGGTCAAGCCTCGAACCGTAGATAGCGGTGGAACCGGAGACGCGCCTGGTCAGCAGAGGCGGCACGTTCAAGTTCAGCTTCCCGTGCACGATCTGATTCTTGGCTTCCTTCATGAATGCAGGAGAACCCAATTTGTGCACCAAATGCTTTAAAAGATGCTGTAAAAGCCATAAATACTTGGGCAGTTGGAGCTGCGGGTGTCTCGTGTGCATCTAATAAAAGTTTTCACTTTAGATAGAAACAAGGGGAGAAACGACAGCCATCGACGCCGTTTTGTTGGTGCTGTTAGAATCCCACAATTCATAAATGTACACAAATTTGACACTAGGCATGTAATATTAGAGATTCTATAAAGTAAACAACTTTTTTTTTCTTTCAGCCAATTTCATTGAGACAGAAACTTGGTAAGTAATAAAGTAGGAACAGTTCTGCTGAATCCTACAAAAAATGGATGAAAAGAAAACAGAAGAGGAAAAAGATGAAAACAACTTCTTTTTCTATTTCCTTCTCTTCTGTGGCTTTTTCTGCTTTTCAATATACAATTTGCTCCTATTTTTGGCAAGATTAAGTCATGACGATACAAGCATAATCACTCTACCGAAAAAAAGGCTCAAAGGAGAGAGAACAAACAGATTCCCCCAAGAGTTTAGAGTTGTGATATGGAAACCATATTGGCATAGTTGCTGTCTTTCCATCTTTTACTCTTTTTGCTCCTCAGCCCGTTTTTGTGCTTTCCGATACAGCTCAAGTGTGTCTGAATGGTTGGGGTCGAGACAGAGGGCGGCCTCACAGTCTCGGATTGTGGAGACATAATCGCCAATTGAGTCGAGGAATGCTGAACGGAGATGAAGCAGCTGAAGGTCGGGCTTAAAAGCTAGGGCTCTCGTGAGCTCGTTTATGGCCTCAGCTTCCTTGTGGTCATCCATCAAAACTGGAGGCATATAATTAAAAGATCGATAATATAAGTCCCTATGAAATCATTATAGTCAAAAGTTCAGCATAGAGAATTTCTATACTCCTATTTAGAGAGCCTCAATCAAGAAACTACATCACATTCCAGTTTCAATCTAAAAAGTTTTGCTTAATCATAATCCTCACGTGAGTCCTACAAACATAGGATCCGGCATCAAGTAGTGAAAACGAGTAACGTTCAAAATTAAACCACAGTACCACACCTTCGGAAATTGTTTGAAAAAAGTGGCAAAACGAACACCTTCTATTTAGAACAGTCAATTCTGTCAATCTAATCATGGTTGTTCAAATTTTCATGATCATAATAACAATAACATGATATCAACAGGACTATATAGTTTCCAATCAAAAACAGTTATTGCAGGAATAATAAAAGTTGATGGGAAGCTAAAACTCACCAGCAGCCCGATATCGATATGGATATGTCCTCAGAGGGTCCAGTCGGGTTGCCATGCTCAGATCACTTTTGGCCATTTCACGGTCACAGTATTCTGAGCGTTTCTCGTAAGCTGATGCATTATCTCTAGCCTTCTCAATCAACTTCGTCATCTCATCATATGCAGTTTTCCGAAGATTTTTTAGATGATATACGCGGGCCAGGCCCTGATGTGCTCTTGTATGCTTAATGGTCAGGGCATTCGTGTAGTTGTCAACTGCATGGTCTAGTTTATCCACGTCTACATAGATACTTGCTAGATTACTCAAGGCCTGCATAACAACAAGGTCAGACCTATTTTTCAGGATGCAAATGGGAAATAACATCTAGTAGAAGAATTGACTCACCTGTCCTTTCCTAAGGCCATCGGAAGGGCACCTGAGAGCTTCCTCAAGAAGCTTGATAACATAGAACGAAGATTCATGATCTGTTGTTGTTTCAGAAAGAACATAGGCTTTCAGAAAAAAGGCTTCGAATGATCTCTGAAGTGAAATGGATTTTTCAGCTTTGGCTATAGCAGCTTCACGATAGCCAGTATCATATAAAATCCAGCCCTCGTAGATAAGCCTTTCATGATCAGAGGCAGCATGGTTTCGAGCCATTCTCAGGCTTCTCATCGCAGCCTTGTGGCAATTTAATCTGCAATAATGAAAATAGTTGAGACTCCTGGAAAAGCATTAAATCCCAAATACAGAACACTAAGAGAACATATATAATACAAACAGCAAATTTCACATTCCCCTCGACCGAAAATATATAAAAAACATAAGAACATATTAGCATGATCATATACACTCTGCAAAATACGTGTCTATAGTCAGGGACATAGGTATTTGCCTACTTACCGCAGTAGGAGGAGAGACTGCCTAAACCGTAACAGGCTTTTCCCGGGATCAATAGCCAGCATATGGTGTACAACAGCTAGAGAGCCAATATCATCTACTGAGGACCACCTATCATAGAGTTGCATCCAGCAATCCGCTTGATCACGCTGTTCGACAAGATTACATAGAAGCTCTACCAACTGCTCCCCGGGCATCTGGCCATGAAACATCATATAATGAGGGTCTAAAGTTAGGAGTGCACGGACATCTGTTAGGGCTCCTTCATAGTCCCCCAGGGAAATCAAGAACCAAGCACGGAGCTCAAGACAGTCGGGGGAAACCTTGAAACCAATTATCTTGTTGACTTCAGATATGGCAACACCAATTTTGTCCTCCTCCATCATGGAGACAGCTCTGTACTTGTACGGATAGGAAAGAGTTGGGTCCATTTCAGTAGCTGTATTCAAATCCATCATTTTTTCTCTACCACTGCTATATAGAGCTCGTTCTTGATACATCCAACCACAGGGATTGTAGTCAGAAAAGAGGGAGTTTGTCAACTTGAATGCCTTATACTTGTGCCCACGCTTGTCTTTTCCTCTTGCAACACCAATTAAGGAATACACATGACCAGCTTCAAAAGCTGCCTCGAACCATTTCTGAGCATCCTTATATTCTCTTCTTTCAAGCATCACACAACCCAACTGGTGGAATGCTAGCTGCTTCTGCCAGCTCTTGGTAGCACAATCTCCCATTCTCTCCAAAAGCATTACTGTTGCATTTGATTTCATGTTTTGTTCCATGGCTATCAGGCTCAAAAAATTGTAAAGCAAAAAGGACGCATGCCCAACTGCTGCTAGCCGTTGCAAAGCTTCTGAAGTACAGAAGTGTCTCAACACGTTTGGCTGCACTGAACACGACGGTTCCCTCAGAATCACCTGCAAGCAAGCCGCCACCAGCAGGTGTGCAGTCTCCTCTAACCCATAATCAATGAGTTGAAGAGCCATTTCAATATCACCAACAAGAGATGCTAGAAATACATCGCAAGCAGATTTTAGTTCATCACAGCAGAACCTATTAGCAAATGACAAGAGTTCAAGAACAACATTTGGATCAAAAGAATCCACACTCTTTATCCTACTGAAAACCTCAGCAGCTTTGATTGCCTTGGCAGAGATCCCATTCTGAGCGAAATATATTCTCTCCTTCTTCGCCTCAACAAAGTTACCATACAACATTGATTTAAACGGTCTAGAGAGCGAAGCAATCTTAAACCTATTGCATCTGACCTCATCCCCCCCAACGCAAAACCACATATCATAATCATCGTCATCAACAACATCATCAACCTCACCACCATAGCTAAGTGAGGTGGAGCACTCCTCATCGGATTCCAGATCTCCCTCCTCATCTCCGCCACGAAAACACAAACAATTATCATTTACAGACTCAGGGTTGTACCCTGATACCAAAGAACCCTTTGGGCACTCCATACTCCGACCACTACAATCCATTGCAGAAACCCCCAACAGCTCATCCTCCCGCCTCTCGTATCTCAACCAAGCCGAGAGTACAACCTTCGAATGCACATCCACAGCATGCTGCCTAGCAGAACGAAGACTTCTCCTAAACAATTTTGGATCAGGCAAACCCCTGAAGATCGCACATTGCTCCATATACATCTCTGATCTCTCTAATTCAGGGCAATTCTCAAGTCTCCTATACACATCAGCTAAAACCCCCACAAAATCAACAAATTTGAGAAACGGATCGATTTGGGGCTCGATCAGATCCGCCTTCGGAAGCCCATAGGCTGCAAGAGCCTCGGCCACAGTAGTAGAATTCCCATTGCTACTCTGAGAAACGTTCTGACAACGCTGATGAGGTCTGGACCTCACTGAATTAACCCTCAGATGTTCTTGCAATTGCTGCAGGAAACCCTCTTTTCCGCCGCCGCCGGCCGCTCCACCGCCGGCCATCTGATTAAGGGAATAAACCTGGGCACTTTTGCACCCATCAATCATATTCAAACCACGCATTGCGTTGAATATGTGTTGCTGCATCTTCCCTCAATCAAATTACCATCCTATAAATTATTGAAAAATAAAAATGCAACGGGCTTCACCTATATTTTTTTTTTTTGCAAGAAAAGGAGATCAAATCATTACCTGCAAACACCACCGTTGACCGAGAAAGCCGAAAACTTTCCGAATCAAGCAACGTTGCCGCCAGGAATCCCTCTCTTTCCCGGCGAAATAATTTAAGAATTAAAGCAATCAACAAGCCCCTTCCACAGTCTTGGCTTCGGAAAATCTTAAAATTTGGTTGAGGTAGGAAGTGAGAGGTGGTGGCCGTTAATCCGCACGGCCACTCTCTCTCTATATCTCTCTCTCTCTCTCTCTCTGTTTCTCTCTAAATATAGATTATATATCTACAATCTTCCATACGCAGATCAACCGATTCATTTCTGTAATTGCCTTTATTTTTTTATTTGGTATTTTTCTGACATACAAAATGTGCCCAGAATTTTTTTTAATCAAAAATGGGGGAAAAAGGAAAAAACTGCAATACCCGTTAGAAATGGATAGCCGCAGAAATTAATAAAAATAAAAGAAAATTATGGAAATCGAGCTCTAGGTTCTGCAATTCCACGGAGAAGAGACTGAAGTCACGCGCTACAATATGCGCGTGCGCGTGATCCGCTTCATGGATAATGTTGATTGGTGACTATGTGGGGTTTTGTTTTATGAAAAAAGCAACCTCAAATGATGAAATGGATAACTACTTGTCAATGGGCTTCTTTTACTATTAGCATTATTAATTGTGGATCAGGCTTTAGTAATGGGCCTGAGCCCATTTTTGGTTTCTCCCAATTGTTGATATTTTAATAAGCAAAAGTAATCAAAACCAACAAAGAAATCGAAAATTTTAAACCAAATGTCGGTTGGAATGATTGTTCATAGAACTTCAAAATTAATAGAATGAGTAATGAATCAATTAATTTCAAACTTCTTTTTATCTAAGTGTAAAATTTACATTAAAAATGAGATAATTACCTTTTAAATTACTACATAATTTTTCGTTGATTTATGATCAATCCTATAGCTTTTAAAATTGGAATGCACACCTTTTAATTTTTAAAATTTTCCACAATAATTAAAATTATAATTTGTAGATAAATTGTGATTAAAAATATTAGAATTTGTATTACAAAACGACAGACATACTTATTCTAAAATGATGCTATAGAATCTAGATCCGGATTAATAGGCAGGCAGTGCACGTATAACTATGGATCCTTGATTGAATCACAGCTGACTAATTAATTCAGACGATGGTCGTTTATTTAATTCATCTTAAATTAAGACAAATATCATAACGGTGCATGGGCTCACTCTTATTGTTGTTTGTTCTTATTCATCATTATCGATTAACTTTAGGAAAAAAATAAAGTTAAAAAATTCTTCATAGTACATAGTAATACTCTTAAATTTTTAATCAGACTAATCCGGTTTTATTTAAACCAATTTTATTACTTACTAAGTTACCCCTATTATATTTTAAATCCTAAACGAAAATTTAATCTTGATATATAAATATCTCATTAATAAATTTACACAACTTCAGTAGTATATATATGAATCAAATCACAGATTTACTAAATTGTGAAATCTATATATCGTGATTTAGTAAATCAGTAATTATAATCTTGTAAGAAAATCTTGAAGCAATGGAATTACAGTAAGGGACATATCCTCTAATTAATAAAATATAAAAATCTTTAGTTATGTATAGTGCATGTGCATTAAAAAAGACTCATCCTACATTTAGCCAAAAAAAGAAGTATAGCTAGAGTTTAAGGGATGAATGTAAATAATGGGATATGGAGGTACATATAGAGGGTTTAAAAATATTTTTGTAAAAAAAATTAAATATCCCGATAAGGCAGATGATGGGCCCTATCGCCGCAATGATGGGCCAATCATGGCCCATGAAGATCGACCATGGCCGTTGGAACGGCCATTTGGGGGAGGCGAAAGAGGGCCTTTCATAGGCTCATTCTCCACAGTGGAGGCCAATCGTGGCCCCGGGAGATCGGCCACCCATTGCTAATGCTCTAAAGACTATTTTTAGTAGAAGATCGGCCACCCATTGCTAATGCTCTAAAGACTATTTTTAGTAGAATGAGGTAGTAGTGCAATTTAGCTACATTCATTCACATTTGAGCCATTTGACAGTCATCCGCATCCTAGATCCAACGCTCCAAATCTAGTTGATGTTAGTATATACTGTATACACGGAGACGGTTCAATAATGTCTTTTGATTGTATATGTATAGCAATTATGGCATGCATAATTTTTTAACAAATTTTATTATTAAAATATAGTACGTATCAAAATTATTACAAATCTATAAGTGGAATCATTATCGAAACATCTTAAAATTTCAGTTGGAATTGTAAACATGCGTCCAATACTTTTTCAATAGGTCCAGTTTTTTTTAACTGCTTCAATTCTTTCATTAGTGCCAGTGTATGCAATCCGAAAAAAGGACTAAACATATATAAATTAAAATAAAAATACGAACTTAAATCTTGATCATAGTTTCTGAAGTAAAAGAATCTCTCTCGGTATTGAAGGGATTCCATTTCATAAACTGTGCAAAATTTGGATGGTCCAAAAAAACTGGGCTAGTTCGAGTAACAAAGAGACAAGAACATATAGATTTCAAAAGTTTAACTTCAAACGCATTTCAACTTCGATTTCTGAGCTTAATTTGCCCTTATCTAATTCAAAACAAAACATTTCTGAATACATTTTGGAGTCTGTGAAAACTGCAAATTTGAAGGTATAATTTCCACACATATATTATTAAGAACAACCACGAGCCAGTGTCTTGTTAGGGGCCACATGCTGCATGAGAGGGTTCGATTTTTGTTTCAGTATAGATTGAAAATATTTGATTTCATGCACAATATACCTATAAAGTATAAACAATGAATTTTTATCCACCTAAATATTTTATGATATATCTCCACATAAGTTTACGGTGTAACAGTCAAGAATGACTATTATAAACATGTAAATGGAAGAAATTTTTTTGACCTTTTTGGCAAGTGGGACATTGTGATCTGGATTCACATGAGTGCTAGTCACAATTATAAATTTATAATTGTCAAAACTTGATTAATACATGCAATATATACATATATAATATTATGAGGCCTAATGATTTCCATTAAAATATGAGAGAGAGAATACTTCATCTCCCTCTTAGGGTTTCATTCTATGTAGAAACATACACAAAAATTTTCAACTCTAAGAGACCTACAACTTTTCACTCTTGTGCTTCTAGGGTTTGTTTGATGATCATCCCATCTTCCTTTGCAATTTTAATCAGGTGATTAACACTATGGAAGGAAGTGGTGTGACAGAATGTTCTAGAACAAGCCCTTCTTCCGAGGAAAACGCCGACGAAGAGGAGGTGGAGACTCATGAAGAGACAGAGAAGAAGCCGCCGATTATTAGGCCTTACAACCGATCAAAGACGCCACGGCTGCGCTGGACTCCCGATCTTCATCGCCGCTTTGTTCAAGCTGTTGAAAGACTTGGAGGACTAGAGAGTGAGATTCAGATTTTTTTTTTTCTTGCAAGAAATTAAATCCTCATTTTTAAAACTTTATTTTTAGATTTTGGAATAAATTAAAGATTTTGATAAGGGGGTTTGAGTTTTTTGAGACTTTATTTTTGCTTTATAAAATAATTAAATTAAAAAGGTTGTGTTTGCAGGAGCTACACCAAAATTAGTGCTTCAATTGATGAATATGAGAGGGCTAAATATTGCTCATGTCAAGAGCCATTTACAGGTTAGACAAAGATCAATATCAATCATATAATTATTTACTCTTTTATAAATTGGAGTTTTGTTTTCTGGTGGTTTCACAGATGTACAGAAGCAAGCAGATTGATGAGCACAATTATCAAGGTCTAGATATAATTATTTCTAACAATAAAAAAAAATTGACTATAAATTTATAGGGTTACAAATATGGTGATCAATTTTTATTTTTTTTAAAGTAATTATTTTCTCCATTACAGGGATGTCTGGTAATGGCTTCTTTATAGGAGCAGTGGAACACCAGAATCTGTTCAATCTAAGACAGCTCCCACTTCTTCCTAGTTTTCACCAAAGACATTCCCACTTTAGGTACTATATTGTTTCAAATCCAAATCTTTATAACTTGGATTGTTCATTTTGAACATCTTATGCATAAATCTATCTTCTTTCTTGGGATGCAGCCAAAACCAAAGGTCACCAATTAATCAAGTTTTTCGCCCTATGCGAAAAGAAGCCGATATGATGAAAAATGAATTTGGGTTATTGCATAAGCAAAACTATAGTAATTATGATGATCATGTTTATTTCATGACATCTTCAAAAGGAGAGGGTGGTGGGATCAAAAGGAAGGCCTCAATGGTGGAGCTAGATTTGAGTCTATCCCTTGGCCAAGAATCAAGAATTGATGTGAAGAAAAATAGTGTTTCATCTGTGTTGATTTATAAGAAGATGAATGCAAGAGGAGAGAGTACTCTTGATCTGACTCTATGAATTGGATTTTGGCAATTCTAAGTGAGATTTTGAGGTACTTATTTCTATGTATTCACAGTGTAATTTGTCATTGTCATGTACCACACTAAGATAAGGCAAATAAGAGTTTTTTGTGGCTTCATTAATTTGGATGGCCTTGTTGTACTCTTCTTTTTTTGGGATGCTGAAAAGATATAGATATGTCGTTGGCTTAATCGTGCTATGATTCATTTTAAATTTTCAATAGTATATGTCACATTTATTTACTGTGACACCGACAGCATTCGCTTGGTTAGCTAAATGTATATTTCTATATTTTGGAAAACATGAATACCCTACCTTCCTGCCCCTTGCTCTGAATCTTTTGTGTTTATAAGTACTCCATATTTTAGAGGAGTACCATTCAATTTTTATACTTTGTAGGATCTATGGACATTCACTACCATTTCAAAAAACGAGATTTACAGACAGATTTTTTCGTGGGTAAACCCCGAAAATCAGTCGGTAATTATGATTACAAACGGATCAACAGCGTTGGTAAAAAGCATGTCGGTAAAAAATATAGACAAAAATGTTCGTTGATAAATTTTACCAACAAATGGCTTTCTTCAGAAAATTTACGACGTCCGGTGCATGAAAATTAATGACGGAATTTCCCGTCTTGGTAAACTTCATCCCTTTATTCAAGTTAGATCCAATTGCATAAATTAAAACTCAAAGTTGCAAAATATCCAATTCATCCCTGTATTCCATTTTTTTTCCTTCTTCTACTTTGACGATATTAATGAACAAATTTGGTTCGATAATTTATATATGAATGCTATCAGAAGTTCAGAACTCAGATTACTGCATGAAGATATATGATAAGCTCAATGGAAAAAAGAGAAAAAAGAAAGAACGAAAAAAAGAGTTAAATGTGTAATTTAACCTGCATATATAAGTTATTGAGATTTTAAGATTCGAGAAGGAGTTAATTGGTTAAAAAAATAATAACTGAAATCTTTGTAGGGAGTCAATTAGCTCTAAATTGTAAGTTACACTAATTACTATGTGCCATGTTAATAATGTTATAGTGATTTTTCAAAAAAATACAATAATTTTCGAAAACAATAATATCTGTCCCATAAAAATATGGGCATTTCCATTTATGGAATGTTAACCCAAATTTTTACTAATATATATCAAGTTATTTACAATTCTACTATCATTAAAAAACTAATAATAATGAGAGTCTCATTATCCATTAACACTACTTTACCAATTTTGTCTTAATTCTTGTGTAATATCATATGCTCGTATTTTTTATGGGCAGAGAGAGTAGTATTTACTTTCCGTAATATTGAAAACTTCATTTCGTTGGGTAGATCCAATACATCCTTTTCGTTGTTTTTTTTTTATGTATAATAAATTCCCGTATAGTACAAATATAATAAAAATGGGCAGACAGAGAGTATTGACAGTTGTTGTCATATATCTTGGTAAAATATCAAATCAGCATAAGGTATTAATTCTAAATAAACCTGAACTTAATAATAACCACAATAAATCAAATAGTAATCAATATAGAAACGACGCAATATCGTCTCTAGATTATCTTAATCTTACCCAAAATACAGCAATTAATAAACGGGCACATTTTTTTCCCATTTCCTTTCTTCTACTTCCAGCTTAGTTAATTTGTATACTATTTCGAAACAGCAAAAACCACTCTAAATAAAAAATAAGAAATTCGAATAATGAAGATTCTTTCACTGGTAAAACAACAGTTGTTATGAATATTGTACCAATTGTGAAATAAGGAATATTTAGCGACAAATGAACTAAACAAACATACGCTTCTCCGGCGGCGGCGCTTCTTGCTTGGGCGAGCAGAAACGACGGCGTATGCACTGAAAGAAGAGGGCGACGACGAGAAAGGCGGCCAAAAGCGTGATTAGCACAAACATCGTAATTTTACCACCCGCTGCAAAGTCGCTCCTTTCCTTTGCCGACAACAACGGTATTTCCGGCGACAGCGACGGCGCCTCCGACAACGAAACACTCATGCTAGTAAATTAACGGCAAGAGACCTCTCTCTCACTCTCCGTCGTATTTATGGGACATTTTTAACTATGCATATCAACTTGCACCGCATCGGTACAATAGTGTTTGTCTATATATATAAGTGTATAATTATTTGATTTAAATGCCCCACGAATCCTATTTTTACACGTGAAAATATGTATTCAATAGAAAATGATAAATACTCTCATTTTCTATAATACTTATTCAGGAAAAAGCTAAAATTTCATTAATATAATCTTGTTACATTAATCGAATTCTTTCGTTATAAAATTATATAATTTCCTTAATTATATTCGAAGTCCCCTATTATAAAAAGAATGATAGTGCTATATTGGATATAGTTGCACGCTGGTTCATGCCTTGGTTTTATTTTAAGTGAAGATTTATTAATCATTGTTTGTGAAGAAACAGAGCCACAAATACAAGACCAAGTGAACCCAATGAACACGGCACCTAACTTGGAGTAGGAGAGATACAGACGGGTTAAATTAGGTGAAGATAAAAATGGAATATTGGCCCATAAATATGTTGTTTGTATTCGTGTTTTGCTTTATCGAAATTAGGGACATCAAAAATTGATATCTAGCGTGTATGTCACAACAAAAATATTCTACTAGTACATTATATACTTCGGAAAAATGGTTTGAATTTTAATATATACGTACTATTTTTTTTTATAGCATATAACTGAAACATAATTATATGGAGTACGTAATTAGATCTAAGTTTATTTATTCATAGTTGTACAAACATTTTCTTGATTCAAATTTAAATACTCCTATATTTTAGCTGAGCTAGGCGATTTATGGGCCGGCCCATTTATATTGGGCACAGTGTTTGCGGTAACCTAATGAAGTCAATTTTCACTGTAATATCCAGCAATTATTGAAAATCGATCTCTTCATTTCTTTCTAAGTTCATGTTGTTTATAAAATTGAGACAATTTGGTTTTAAATACAACTTATTTCCGAATTTAATTATATTTCATCACGAGTTGATAGATTGATTAAAAAAATATTAAACTCACAAAATTAATATTACCTCCGTCCAAAAAAAAATGTTTTATTATTTTGGACCGTCCTCCAAAATTAGACCAATTTCTAAATATAGCAAGTTTTAAACATTTAAAATATGGAGTATTAATAATGTGGACCCAAAATCCACTAACACTATTTCTCTTTTAATTTATCAGTTACACATTAAAACTCATATTATAATACTATATAATTATGTCTATTTTTAATGGACAGTAGTAATATTATAAATAAATAGTTCAAGCAAAGTGGCTTGTTTGACTAAAAGAGATGGAATTAGAGAATTATTATTAACGACAAAAGAAGCTTCATAGTTGTCTTGAATGACTTAATTTAGACGTAGAAAGAAATTATGGGTGGCTATTTTGATAGTATAATAACCTAGTAACCTATCATTTTATAGATAAAATATATTATTTTTGCTAAAATATTATTTTATATAAGCTTAATCTCATTTATATTGATACATGGAGTACAAAATATTATTTTATAGAACATAATCATTTTATACAAACATAATATCATTTTATTGATTACAAACATAATTTTATTCTGAAAAAATATTACTTTATTGAATATAAACATCATTTGTAACAAAAATAATATATTTCATCTATAAAATAATAAATTATTAGGTTATCATCAAAAATAGTAGTATGTGTTATCATATGATTACATCCTTTAATGGTGAATTATATTTAGAGACAGGATTGTCAAATAAACTGTATAGAAACTGTCATAACTCCTATATCAAAAATACTCCCTCCGTCCACGATTAAGAGTCCCATTTCTAAATGGCACGGGTTTTAAGAAATGTTAAGAAAAGTGGATGAAAGAAAGTTAGTGGAATAGAGGTCTCACTTGTATATATTAGTTTTAAATGATGTGTGAGTGGAATGAGTTAGTGGAATGTGGGGTCTCTTTACCATTTATGGTAATTATGAACCGGGACTCTTATTCGTGGACGGACCAAAATGGAAAAACGGGACTCTTATTCGTAGACGGAGGGAGTATTTAAGTAGTAAATAAATCACACATCTATATCTTATCGATATTTTCATTAGTACTACTAAGATTAATATTAATACCCTGCCGAAAATTACAGCATACCAAAAATTGAATATTTTTTCTACTTGTCCATATTTATATTACCTTCTCAAAAAAATCATAGTACTAATTTGTAACTTGTGAATTTGATACAACAAGCGATAAAGGGCCGTATGCTTCTAGATGACATGTAGCAGTTGAATGAAAAAAAAACGAAAAGGTTGTTATTACAACTAATATAAGAATTTACCTTTCTTCCTCGAACATTCCATATATTTTCGTCCGACATTATCTTAGCCTTTTTTAATTAATATCTAGTACACATCACATTATAGTACGAACAAAATTCTAAGAATAATTTTTCTAAGTTCTAATAATGTCTAGTAGTTGTTTTCAGTTACGTACATATCGAATTATCCACGGTTTTTTTTTATTTATACGTAATATTTTTTGTCTTTGTAGATTTCTAAGAATATTAATTGGTCAAGACAATAAATCATGACCAGCAGCCACAAATCATAAGATTCCACGCGAAGCTTCATCCAATGTTCGAAACATTACAAAAAGACTTTGACTCTTACTTCCTTACCAAACTTTCTTCAGAGTTGGAATAATTTTCTCAATTATAATTAAGAACTTCATGGGTTTTTTCGGTTTGGATTAAATTGGTCTTGATAGCAAAAAGTATCATGATAAAGTTAGCTGTAATTAATAGTAGTACTCATACCATCTAATTTCACTATTTCAGATTATGAATTGATCAATTCTAACAATAAAATCATTAATAGAGGACCCCAAGTGATTTTGAAGAGTTGATGACCTTCATAGTAAACTTATACTCATAGTCATATTATGATTTTAATATGTTAAAGCATTAATCATCACTATAAAAAAACAATAATTAATTATTAGATGCTAATCAAGATTTGCCACCTCATCTTTTAATGTTGAACTTCTATTAGTATTCAAACTCCACCATCATTATTATTACTAACACCTACACTTCGTTTATTTTTCTTACTCAGTCAAAATAACGACCTTCTTTTCTTCTCTCCACACATTTCCCCCTAGCTCAATAAATAAATAATCAAAAGCAATAGAGAGATCCGATCACAAAAAAAAAACCGCAATTTCATTCAATCCAACACGACAATAACCATGACCGAAGCCTACCGGACCGTCAGCACGGCCGTGCCGGATTGGCTGAACAAAGGCGACAACGCGTGGCAGATGACGGCCGCGACGCTGGTGGGCCTCCAGTCGATGCCGGGCCTCGTGGTCCTCTACGCCAGCATCGTGAAGAAGAAGTGGGCCGTCAACTCCGCGTTCATGGCCCTCTACGCCTTCGCCGCCGTCCTAATCTGCTGGGTCGTCGTGGCCTTCCGCCTCGCCTTCGGTAAAGAGCTCCTCCCCTTCTGGGGTAAAGGCGGCCCTGCCCTCGACCAACAGTAATTACTCCTCCAACATATATCTCTTAGCTCACCACTAAAAAAACACTTTTAATTCTCACACTTTTGATATCGGCGCAGGTTCCTAACCGGACGCGCTGCCGTGCGTGAGAGCGAGCACTACTACGCTGACGGAAGCGTGGAGACGGTGATGAACCAGCCCCTTTTCCCGATGGCGGCGCTGGTTTACTTCCAGTTCACGTTTGCGGCGATCACGACGATCTTGCTGGCCGGATCGGTGCTGGGGCGGATGAACATCAAGGCGTGGATGGCGTTCGTGCCGCTCTGGCTCGTCTTCTGCTACACCGTCGGCGCCTACAGCCTCTGGGGCGGCGGCTTCCTCTTCCACTGGGGCGTCATCGACTACTCCGGCGGCTACGTCATCCACCTCGCCTCCGGCATCTCCGGCTTCACCGCTGCTTATTGGGTACTCCATAAATATCTTAATATACAAATTCATTTTATCTTAAAATTAGTTGATGATAAAAGGAGTGGACCCATGATAATGAGACTTTAGTAATTCCAATGATAAATGTGAAATATTTGTTTAATTTTTATTTGTCAATAATATATAGGTAGGGCCGCGATTGAAGGCGGACCGGGAGAGGTACGTGCCGAATAACATACTGCTGATGATCGCCGGAGCAGGGCTGGTGTGGATGGGGTGGTCGGGGTTCAACGGCGGCGCTCCATACGCGGCTAATATAGTGTCGTCGGTGGCGATTTTGAATACGAATATATCGGCGGCAACGAGCCTCCTAGTATGGACATCCCTTGATGTTCTCTATTTCGGGAAACCTTCGGTCATCGGAGCTGTGCAGGGAATGATCACCGGCCTTGCCTGCATTACACCTGGTGCAGGTAATTTTTTCCCACCACTCATTTGTTTTCGTACATTAATATATTATGGAGTAATTATGTGTGGGAACTATTGGGTTGGGATTAGACTTCAGTTACATAGATATTATGGGAAATTTTTAATTCTGTAGTCTTTTGTTTTAGGGTTAATTGTCCAAAAAAAATCATCAAGTTTAATTACTGGTTGTTAGATCAAGCGGGATTAGTTAGATCAAGCCGGATTAGTTAGATTCCACCAATTGCGGGTTCAGTACACCTGTAATCAAATAAAAAAAAAAAGTAATAAAACAAACTTGGTCAGATATATGCGCCCACTTAGCGTCACATTTCTTTATAATGTTATAAGCAATTGATCCTTTTTCTGTAATTCGTGTAACATGAGATGGTAAAATTATGTTCATTGGTGTGTAACGTTGAAAAGTAAGAAGAATTTTGTAATGAACAGGAGTTGTGCAATCGTGGGCGGCTATTGTTTATGGAATGCTTTCTGGTAGCATACCATGGTTTTCAATGATGATTCTTCACAAAAAGTCCACTTTGCTACAAAAGGTTCGATTTTTAAATGTATATGTCACTCAATTTTCAAAGCTACTTGGCCTCTGAGAATATTAATTTAAATAAATACCATGTGATACAGGTGGATGACACACTAGCCGTGTTCTACACCCATGCGGTGGCCGGAATCCTCGGTGGCCTGCTGACAGGGCTGTTTGCGCACCCGACCCTCTGCGGCATGATTTTGCCGGTGAAGGGCACGAAAGGCGCCTTCTACGGCGGTGGAGCCTTATTTGGGAAGCAATTGGTGGCAGCACTGTTTATCATAGGGTGGAACTTCGTGGCGACGACCGTGATTCTTCTACTGATCCGACTGGTGATTCCGCTGCGGATGCCGGAGGAGCATCTCATGATCGGAGATGATGCCGTGCACGGTGAGGAAGCCTATGCTCTGTGGGGCGATGGGGAGAAATACGACTCCGCAAAACACGGCTGGCACCACCCGGGCCATCCGGAGGAGATGGCTCAAACTGGGCACTTTAGTGGAGCCAGGGGAGTTACTATAGAGTTATGAGTGATTTTCATTCTTTTTTCTCAGCATACTTGTAGATATGATTTGCTTTGTACACATTAGATTTGTGTGGTACATACATATCTTGATTGTATCGATATCCTACAACTGCATACAAGTCATATTCATAGAAAGCAATTTTTATTGTTCTAAATGGCATTGATCAGGAAGCTAGATCAAGAATTTTGGTACAAGGATAAACCTATGGGGTTAATTCAAGAATGTAGCTCAAATATCACTACACCAAATGATGAATGCACATGATGTAATTAAAATCCAACCATGGCTTAGCCGAAGCGTTCCCAGTTCTCAGTTACCCTGGTAGAAGATGGCATGGAGAAAGGATTAGTAGGTGGCGCATTGGGCTGGGCATGATAGGGAGCAGGGGCAGCCGCAGACGGGGCAGAAGGGGGTAAATATGTCATTTGAGAAGGGTCATAATATTGGGAAGGATCATAATATTGGGAAGGGCCATAATGTTGGGAAGGGTCATAATGTTGATAAGGGTAAGGTTGAGGGTGAGGGTAAGGGTAATGATAAGGTGCAGCATATGGCATGGTGGAAGGGGCTGAATATTGCATTGGAGAAGGGACGGCATAAGGATTGCCCGAATAGTTGTGGGATGGAAAAGTAGAAGGGGTCAAATGTGGGCCGATGGCAAAGTTAGGAGACGCCATGTTGGAAGGTGTAGGATATGGCTCTGGGTACATGGAAGGACTTGGCATAGGGGAAGGGGGATATGGTTGCATGACGGGAAGGGCAGAAGACAGGGTGGGGGTGGGGGTGGGGGTAGGGGAAGTTGATGGCACAACGGATGGGGCCAGAGATGCTGAAGGAGTGGGGGACGAGGAAGTTGCCACAACAGGTGGAGCTGAAGGGGTGGGGGAAGAGGAAGTTGCCACAACAGGTGGGGCTGAAGATGACGAAGAATCAAAGGCTGTCCACTCAGTGGACACGGTCACATTTTCTTGAGTATGGTTAGAGGAATTCGAGTTTCTTGACTTCAAGGCATCTAGTGTCTCTACGATGTTCTGGACCCGACGTACCTGAAGATTAACACGTTCAAGTCAACAAAACAACAAAAACCTAGGGCTGAGAAATGAAAATTATAAATTATAAATTTAGTGAAAGCTACACTCTTTCTTAGGACTGTAGGAGTAAATAGGGAAGAACAACAAGAAACAATCATTGAGCGCATAAGGTCCCTAAGTTTTCAGTAGAGAGTGATGCTAGTTATAGTCATAATTAAATCTTCGAGAGAAGAGATATGCATGTGCAGAATAACACGAGCATGAGCAGCCAAGCCAGATAACTGGAGGTTTGTGCATTTTCATCATTTAAAATGCCAAGATTGAAGGTTGGGATCAATTATAACCTAACTTACTTTTTCGAAGTAAAACCTAACAAAGAAAACTGACCTCGGCCTTCCTCTGGACTCTTCCTTCCCCTTCAGCATCGATGCCATCCAGTTTAAGCAACTGCCTCATGAGCATCTCAGTCAAATACGTAATCTCCTTATCATCAACCTCCTTCCCACTGTCAATAACAGCTTGCAATGCAGAAACCTAGATTCAGACGATGAAAAGCCACTTCATATAGCCAAGGATGAATAAAAAGAATAAAGCAGACATGTGAAATAGTACAGAAGTAGATCAAATCAACCTGCTGCTCAAGATTGTTGATCTCTTTCCTGGCTTCGGCAACAGCTTCCTCCCCTTTTGAAGCCACCGGGGTCTCTTGAACTTCTTCGGAGACTGGCTGCGCACATACCGATTCCACAAGCAGCACTTCAGAGTTGTCCTTCAAACCAGCTTGTTGAAGACTCTCTCCATCTTGTTTTTCTATATCTCCAAAATATAGTTTGCAAGTCTCGGGATTCAAACCGAGGCTTTGAGAAATGACACTTTTGAGATAACCTGAATACCGAAAAAAAAAAAATAACCAAAACAACCTTCAGTATGTACATTGAATTTTTAGAAAACACTGTATAGTCATCTCCACAAAATCAGATGATTCAACATCCCACGCCATTTCTATTTCACGACATGCAGATACTAGCAAACATCGCAATATTTCTTCCTGTAAACACGACAAAACCAAGATCAGGGGAAGTTTCATCAAGTTCAGTTTTTAGAACACATCACAATCAAATTCAACTGTTCAAAAAACTTAAAATCCTCAACGACTAATGGTAAACACATAATCACATCCAATAGTGAGAAATGCACGGACAAGATATACTAAGACAGTAAGGCTCATTTTTACTTTCATAGCATCAGTAAGCCTGGGCATACTAAACTAATCCCACTTGATCCAACATATATATGTAAAATGAGACTATCCTCAAAATTAGTAACCCAAAGTAATAAAATCTTCTAATCCTACTATAAAAAAGGACACGCATAGGGGGTGTTTGGTTTGCAAGATTGTATCTCGAGATTAAATGTGTGGTGGGTTACTATTTTATCTAGAAAACCGAACACTATATACAGTACATGATTTCACCAAATCTAAAAATATAGCAAAAAACAAACTTTATTCAATCAAATAAATTAGTCACGCAATACTGCAGCTTAGAACCATTTCCACCCAAATTTCCAATAGCTGAAAAATACTTTGAAGTCTGAACTCAACAAATTAAAAACAAAACTTCTAAATAACACAACAAAGAAAATAACAGCTCCACCGATAAAGCAATCAAAAACGGATTCACAAACAAAATTGAAACTAAATTGTTAGGCACAGCGTAAGAACTAAACAAATCCAATTGATCACAGAGTGCAAAATAAAAAATTGAGTACCAAAATTGGAGTTTGACGGCACGGCAACTTCATATTGGTTGTGCCCATGAGAGACCTTTAAGCTGGTAACAGCGGACCCATGCCCTGGGATCAAACCCAGCCCGATTACTCCACTCCTCCTGGAGTTTTCCGGGCTTGGATTCAAACTCTTCATCGGCGAAATCAGCGGAGAATTTCGCGACAAAATTGTTTCTGACTTTCTCCACCGGTTGCAAAATCTTCAGACAATAAGATCCCGACCAGCGCTCTCTCCCGTTACAATCACGCAATTTCCTACGGTTCTTGCGTAAAATCGTGGGGTCCCTCTTTGGTTTTTATGAAATCGACAGTCCGCCCGCTTTTCAACCCAAATTAAAAGGCTATTTGGGCCTTGTGCTGGGCTGAAGCCCAATGAAAATTTGAAGTTTAAAATGCGTAATTGCTTGAGCTGGATCCAGAGGACTTACTAGATTTACCCTAAATCATAATTCGAGTATCATCAATAGTACCTCTGTTCATAATAAATGTCACGCTTTTCTTTTTAGCTATTCCAAAAAGATGTCACATTTTCTTTTTTAGAAAAAGTTTTATCTCACATTAATATAAATATATTTTCTCTTTCCACTTAATACACAAAACAACACCTCCTAAAATCTCATGTCATCCCCAAATGTGACAGCAACTATGGAACGAAGGTAGTACTTTATAAATCGAGTTGTGTACATGTTTACGAGTAGAGGATATGATTGGAGATCGTCTACTCTACTATAGTAAGTAGTTGCCTAAATACTCCTTCCGACCCATTTTAGGAGTTCCGGTTGATCATTTTTTTGATGTCCCACTTTAGAGTCCCGATTGAAATATTCCATAAATGGTAATAGGCACATATTCTACTGATCTTTTTCCACTTACATTTTTATTATAAAACTACTCTGTAATATATAAAATTAGGACTCACATTCCACTATTTTTTTCATCAATTTTCCTTTATATTTCTTAAAATTCGTGTCGAACTCAAACGAAACTTTCAAAGTGGGACAAAGGGGATAATATGCAAGAACAATAGTATTAGTAGTTGTTATTCGGAGGATTTGTAAGACATGAATATGTGATACGCTCGGATTTTGCACTATTTTAAGGCCATTATTTGGTCCGTTTTTGATGTCAAAGTCACTCTACACGTCCATTATTTGCATATTTTTTCTGTTTTGGTATTTTGACGTGTTTTGTGAGAAACGTGCATAATTGAGCCGAAAAAGGGAGCCAAAACGCAAAGTCTGGAAATCTGGAATCAGACGGCGACCGCGGGTGCCCGGCGGGCAGATCAATGCAGCGGTCCGCCTCGGAAATATACGCTTGGAAGAGAAGTCTCGTCCGGCGACCGCCGGAAGTCGTGCGGCGGTCCTCCGCCGAGGAAACAGACTCTTTGGACTCCAACGCGGCGACCGCCGGCCAAGGTGCAGCGGTCTGCCGAAGAAAGGCGGTGAATCCGAGATGCCCTAGATTTGCTCCAAGATTGACCATATTTTGGAGATCGTTTCCTTCTACAACAAGGATTGGCTTTCCCCTATAAATAAGACCTCAAGCTTCATCAAATTAGAGAGCTGCTACTTGCAAAATAATTCATAGAGATCAAGAGTTAGAGTACTTCATTTGTGCAAGGAGTTGGAGAAGGATTTCAAGAACATCAAGAACGACAAGGATTCAACCTACGGGTTTTATTTGCTTTAGTTTTATGTTCAAATTGTCTTCCCTTCAATCTATGTGTTTAGCTTATTTCATTATGTGTAACTAAACTCATAGGATTCTAGGGATGTGTTAGTAACGACTTTGGTTATACAATTCCAATTTTCTATTTAATATTCGTTTTGTTTTTACTTTGTTTCTTCCCTAAGTTAATCTTGATGCTGCATGATTGAGTGACACAATTGTGTATGATTTAATATAACTTGCTTCATAACTGTGACAGAGTTCTAGCGAGTTAGATCCACTTAGTAGACGCTACAGTTAGCTTCCCTTAAAACGGCATTGTTAATTGAGAGTGAGGATTTTTCAAGGGTCTTAGGAGCTTTTTGGAGTTACGTGTTAGGATTGACAACCCTAATTTTGTAATCAACGTTTGTATCGCATGAGCATAAGCTAGGTGACTCGTTCTATCAAAGTAATAATTGTGCTAGGGTATTGTAGTTTGGAACTTGTATAACCATAACTGTGAACGCACATCCCTGGATTCCCTTATCTCTATCGATTATCTTCGTGTTTTATTTGCATTTAGTTGTTATATGCTTTTTATTGTTTTTAGTTTTCAAAAGTTTTCCAAAACCTACTGCTTTTCCAGATAGTAATTGAGTCATAGTAGAGGATAGACACTTTGTGTTTACCTTCCCCGTGTTCGATATCTGGTACTGACCTTTGGCTATACTATATATACTTTGTATACTTGCAGGTTTATTTAGTGCTAAAAAATAATGCATCATTATGCATGAGTAAGTATTAAGATATGTACAAATTCAAATGATATTTAATTGCAAAAAATTAATATTTAAAATTCCCTCCGCTTCATAATAGATGTCACACTTTTCTTTTTAGTTTGTCCCAGAAAAGATGTCATATTTCTTTTTTGGAAAAAACTTTCTCACGTTAATATAAATATACTGGGAGAATTTTTTTCTCTCCACCTAACACACAAAACAACATCTCATAAAATCTCGTGTAATTTCCAAGTATGTCATTAATTATGGGACAGAGGGAGTACTCTATCTTTATATATTCTACATTTATGTGATTTCAAATTTCATACTCTATCAGTCCACGAAATAATGTTCACATTTGCCACTTTGATTCGTTCTAGAAAATAATGTCCACATTTACTTTTCATATTTTTGGTAAGTAGACTCCACTTTTCACTAACTCATAACACTGACATTGTAATATAAAATAATATATAAAGTGAAACTTGCATTTCACTAATTTTTCAATCAATTTTTCTTTCACATTTATTAAAACTCGCATCAGATCGAAATCATACTTTAAATTATGGACGGAGGTAGTACTTTTTATGGAGTATACATGTGTTTATAGAGATTTTTACAATGTCTATAAGAATCTAAAGTCATAATATTTATTAAGTACTCCACCTTTTTTATTTTACCCCATATTAACCTTTGTTTTTCCAGAACAAACCATAGTCACGTTATATTTATACTGTTTTTTTCAAGTAGTTGAGTAATGGTCAATTTTTTAAGTATTTAAATGTTTCATTTAAATTCAACAAAAACAAACTAAATTAATACTCCTTCTGACTTTTTTTAGTAGAGACATTTCTGTTGGACATAAGATTTGAGAAAAATTGTTTTAAATGAGTTAAGTAAAAGAAGAATAAAGTTGAAAGGATTAAGGTACAAAAATAAAGAGAGAGTAAAAATACTTTTAGCCAAAAAAGGAAATAACTCATGAGGTATAATGAAACAATACAAAAAGAACATGATTCAACTATAAAGAGACGGAAGGAAGGAGTATTCAATTAAGCGGGATTTATGAGAAACTGAATAATCATAATCAAAATCAGGTCCATCAATGCCAACCAACTTCTTTCACCGTCAAGCAAAATGAAATGATTTATGTGAACGCAGATATCAAGAACTCTGTGAATCACTGTTTGTTTGTCATAGTTTTATCTTCTTTTGATATGTGTTTAATTAAACTGTCTAATCATACAAATTAATTCACACAAACATCATCATCATGTTTTTCCAACTATCCATCCAATCGCATGTTATAAATTTCACGTATTTACAGAATTACAGTCACAGGAGAACAACAACTCCATTCAAATAAGATAAAACAAAATTAAAAAAAAAAAACAGTTTTTGTTTCATTTATTAATTTTGCTGCCATAAGGGAATTATACCTTTTATTATAAAATAAATCGATTAATTTAATTAGCTCCTTTGATATTTTTCATGCATAAATTATGCAGTTCAAAAGAAAAGAATAATGAAAGACCTAGTGTGTGAATTGATTGGATGGTAATTTTCGGAGTTAGGATTGGTGATTGGACAGTTAAATTAAAGCAGGTAAAGAAATTGCATAGAACAAGTTACAATAATTAGGGTTTCACCAACTCCCTCAACTACTCATTATGCTGCTATTTCACTCCCACATCTTTTTTCCAATTTTTAATTCTCAAATTATGTTGAATTCTTTTGTTTTCTAATCGTGTATACAAATATTTGAATGCATTATGTGACATACTTTGTATATTTAGTGGAAAAATAGAATCACAAATACAAAAAATAGACCAATCACTCAACTCAATGAACTGGAAATAAACTAATTATAGTAAAGTGAGTATTATTTTTCGCACACGATGAGATTCAAGTTAAGAGATGCATCCATTTTTTTTTCATTGTATTGTTGTTATAGAGATTGATACACTCCAAAAATTGCTTTTCTGAAAGTAGGTTAGAAATTTATAATTCATGATGTAAAAACGATTTGACAGCCTAAGATGTCGAACTTTAAAAGGGGATATACTATTAAAATAAGTACTATAATGACTAAAATATTTTTACATTATTTGACTGCATCCACTGTTTCTGATGTTGTTTGATGCTGCGAATTTATAAATTAATTAATTTCATTTGGTAAGAGATCATTTAACAAGTCGAGATTTTTTACTATAAAGCTACTACGTACAATAGGCATTCATTGACGTGGGGTCGATATATTTTTATATATATAAGCAAGCATAGTCCCGTTATATGCAAATTCACTCCTTATTGTCGAACCACAGAATTAGACCATATTAGGGTTTTTAGATTTAATAATTTATGGATGAGATGTGCAAATGTATAAATTATTTTCCGCCTTCATCACGAGCCTCTTTTACTTCAGCCCAGGGCAAATAAGTCATAAAATATTATGAGGATTTAACTTCATTCCAGAATATATTAAATACTTCATTTCAGTAGGTTTTTACTTCATTAAAATATGATTATTACTTCATTCCAATACATACATGCTGTTTCGCGGTCTGAGACATCAAGACTCTCTCGTCGATGTTGTGATAATCCCGAAATTCCAGTTATGACAACAAAATGAAGTAATAGCCTAATTGAATGGTGTAATAAGCACATTGAATTATATAATAAACTATTTGAATGAAGTGTGTGTAGAAACATTTGAAGTATGAAGTAAATACTTGTCCAATGAAGTAATAACGTTTTTGAATGAAATAATAAACCTATTGGAATGAATTGTATTTTTTAAAGTGAAAAAAAGTAAAAACTCAGTTCAATGAATTCGAATGAAGCATGCATTGAGTCATTTCAAAACCTACTGGAAGTAAGTAAAAACATACTGTAATTTTTAGGTATTACGTACCAGAATGAAGTAATAAACATGCTAGAATGAAGTAAATTGGGCTTGTAATGAAGACCGAAATAATTTTTACATCAGCGAATTTCATCAAAAAAAAACAAAATCTAATGGCTCTAATTTGGTCTCTAGTTCGATCTTCAAAATTAGTTCAACATTTATCACAACTCTAAACGCTTATATACATTCATATAAATCCGAGTTAATTAATTACAGTAATTAATTTTAGTCGAGTAGTGTGATATAAAAATCACATTCGAGTTTTCACATGTATATAGTTAGTAAATAAAGTACTAATAATTTAAAATTTAAGTGACTACTGACTAGTAGATTTAATTTCTTCCATGACTATGCACAGATAGTATAGAAATGTAAGTATTTATTTACATAAATTTATATTTTCGTTGAAGTGGGACATTTCTACATTAATTACATAATAGAGATCTATCTGCGTCTGCAGATGCCGGGAGGCGGAGCTATAAATGCACAATAACAAACTCTAGATGAAACGACAAGATTTTTTTTTTTTGAAAATGAAAAAGAAAATACCGGGTCCAACAATAATCAAGATGGAAAAATGTTAAAAATTAATAGTAATTTTTTTAAAACTCTATTGATTTAGTATTTTAAAACTCGATGATTAAGTTGAACTTCATACTATGATCATATTCATATGATTCATAGTATTTTTTTAGTATATGAATTGAATTGGATCTTAGTTATTCGACTTTTATATAAGGGAAACAAATGAATAATTAATGAAGAAAACTATAGTTAATGCTAGTCCATAAATGAGCACATTTGTTTTACGAGAGAGTCATCGACTATGATGTAACGGTAACATGCATTGGACCCAAATTTCAACCTTATAAGTACAAAACACATGGGAGTGTTGGAAATTATTAACTATATCTATGTGAATATGTGTGTGTGTATAAGATGCTTGTTTGTTTGTTAATTAGATGACGCGTTATAGATTACATTTTCATAAATATTTTATGGTCCAATAAAAAATAGTGAATAACCAATTTGTGAGTTTATCACATTTTGGTTAAGTGTTTGTCTTATTACTTTAGCATTATATAGTGTGACAAGAGCCGTGTTAAAAATACAAAATACAGTGTTATAAATTTATATTTTCATTAACATTTGAGAGCAATAATTTTACATTGGCCTATTTATCTTTTACTTGATTCATTTTATTCTCTATGTCAAAATCGAAATGTTTCACTCTTTTTTGAGTGGTTTTATTTGAAGAGATCCATTTTATTTTAGAAAATTTTAAGAACTTCTAGTCATATAGTTAGTTTTGTAGTAATTCTCTTTATATAACTTCTTTTAAAAATATATACACATGAGTGATGAGTCCATACTCCTTATGCTCTGATCTCATTTTCCTTATAGTGTCTATCCAAAAGGAGAGATATTTCGAATGAAACGTAGAGAGTGTTTTATAATTTACTTATGTAGTTATATACTTGTCCAAAGCCTACAAGTACTTGTTTTTTTTGGCAAAACCGACAAGCTATTAAACTAATTTTTTGCTCAACTTTCTTTCCTATTATCCTTTGCTCAATAGCATCGAAAAATATAATTGAAGGCGATAATAAATCTTTGTTTCTACCTTTTACAAAAAACTGTAGTAAAAAAATTTACTAAAAGGACATAACCTAACCTAATACTACTATATAGTAGGTTTAAATTAACAAATAAAACAATACTTCTATAATTAGACACGACAACCTTGTATTAACATTAATTACAGCCGCAAAACCACTCAATTTAAGGATAAACAGTTCCAAGATATCGAAATCTCCCAAAAGTTTGAAAAGGAAAGACAAAAAAATTCAAAGTTCTTTAAAAGAAGCGATATTCGGGTTTCACTTTCCTCTTTAGTCTTTAGCGAGAAAGCAACTAATTATTTATTAAGTGAGAATGAAGAAAAAGGCTCTTAATCACTCCAATGTTACTATATGACTATTTCCTTAGAAACGCAATTGAAATTTTATACTTAGAAGAATCAAACCGATCAAATCTATCATTAAAATCAAAATGTTTTGTTGTTTTCGTTCTATTTAGCTTTTTGGCAATTTTCGAAAATTATAGTTTGATATTTAACCATTAATATTACCATGAACCATAACTATAGTGTATGTAGTTCATGACCAAATGCACCCATCGTCCCCTTTCGTCGTTACCATTTGATTTTGCTCAAAATTACATTCAAATTACGACAAATCAATCCAATCTCAAAAATTGATCCCTCAAAATGTGTACATTAAAATTTAAAAAGAGGAGAGAGAGGGACAGCATGGATCCTAGGGATCTAAAGACAAAGACGAAACAATATGGCGATCGTCAAATGTCCTATTTTGAAAGCACAAGATGTCTCGAGGCCCCCCTCTCTTTTCTCTTTGTGATCATTATAATTTCATTGGGATTTGATCCTTTTCTATTCTAATCAAACACTGAAGTAGTACACCAGCAATCCTCCTAATCTTTCCCTTCTGCTCAGCTACAATCTACTTGCAAATAAATATATAGACAAAGAGTGTACTTATAGATATAACTATAATCCAAATTGAAAAATAACATCATACATTTAATTTGACATTTCACTTGCATCAAGTACGTTTTGTCAAATAGCCACTCCCACACACACAACTTGACTTCAACAATGATTGCTAAAAAACCACTTGTACTCGTGTACCACTCACTACTAAAAAGTTTTTTTTTTTTTTTTTGTTTAAAATTAAACTGTGGAGTATATAACTCATAAGAAGTGAATTCTAGCTAGTTAATCAATAAAATTGTCAGCCGCATCACTTTTTTTAGCACAACAAACTATTAGAAATAACTTTTTATTTCCCTTTTAATTTTGTTTAGAATATTATTTGATAGTACTTCATTTAGAACAAAATGTGGAGCACTCTTGGTATAAAATATACATATATAGGGCTTTGACTACTTTTACTGTCTTAGGCCCTAGCTAGATATAGGTGATCACACAAATCCGAGCCACAGATTGGTTGCCTTTCAATGAAATGTGTCACTGTGCACATATATGAATATACAGTGCCACTTATTAATTAATTGTAATTTTTTTTTACTAATACTAAGTTTATTTTTTGTTATAAATATAATAGTTACAAAAAAATATAATTAAATATTTTAGTTATATATATCTATGTATTTATTCTGTTTGAAAATAAAAAATCTCTTATGGAGTAATAAATATTGCATTATTTTTGAATATGTCATGAGGTATAAAAAGATACAGTTGTGTTACTAAATCAACAACTAAAGCAAACACGCCACAAAAATTAACGAACTGTAAAGATATCAGAAAAACTATGGTTTCATGAAATTGAAATATATAAACAATATTAAAAAAATGACTTCAGAACAATGACACTTTTCATAAGTACTCCCTCTGTCCACGAGTAGGAGTCCCATTTCTATACGGCACAGATTTTAAGAAATGTTAAGAAAAGTGGGTGGAAGAAAGTGAGTGGAATAGAGGTCCCACTTGTATATATTAGTTTTAAATGATATGCGAGTGGAATGAGTTAGTGGAATGTGGGGTTTCTTTACCATTTATGGTAATTATGACCGGGACTCTTATTCGTAGACGGACCAAAATGGAAAAACGAGACTCCTATTCGTGGACGGAAGGAGTAGTTTGGAAACTCTATGTAGTTACTGTAATTATAATAAAACCCTAAACACAATAAACTGATGCTTTCGCCATATTTTGCAAGAGCAGTGCAAATTTAAAGTTTTAAAGTAATTCCAACACCATTAACATTTTAGTGCATCAACCATAGTCGAGCACGTGAGGGTCATTCAATAGATATATATACCCTAAACCCTACTCTGCGGTGTATACTATATATATGATGACAATCACATTTTCAAACATTCACAACATCATAAATCCCAACTTTCCATCCATCAAACACTCTAGCAACATACATGGATCACTCCTCCTTTTCAAACCCTAGTTCGTGCGGCTCCACTTCCGCGGCGAAGAATAAGAAGAAGAGGGCCGCCCCCGCCGCCGCCGTGAAGCTCTCGACCGACCCCCAGAGCGTGGCAGCGAGGCAGCGGCGGCACCGCATCAGCGACAGGTTCAAGATTCTGCAGAGCCTTGTCCCGGGCGGGTCGAGGATGGACACGGTGTCGATGCTTGAGCAAGCGATCCAGTATGTCAAGTTTCTCAAGAATCAGATTTGGCTGCACCAGGCCATGATCGACTTGGTTGATGCTGCTCCCGCTGTTTCCGCCTTTCAACCGAATCATTCCGCGCTTAATTATGATGGTGGGGCGTGCGATGATTGCTACGCCGTGGATCGGATGCTTGCGGAGGGCGGGGAGTTGCCGGAGTCTTGGTTTTCCGGTGAACATATTTGGGGTTCTGATGCCTCTATGCAGAACTGATTTCCTCTCTATCTCTCTCTAGCTAGGTTAATTGGAAACAAGATTTGCTGAATATGTGCTTTTAAGTTATATGCTAGCTATATGGATATGTGCTTGATTTTTGTAGTGTTTCCTATGCTTGTAAAAATTATGATGTGAAGGGAAATGCAATGATTATTATGATTGTGATTATAGTTCATTTATTAGTACTACTAGCTTAAATATAGTCATGATTAAAAAAAAAAAAGTAGAGATTGTTGAGCTTAATATAGTCAAAATGAAGTATTGGTTGTGGCATTGATCAAATTCATTGATAAAAAAAAGTGGGAGTAGTTGAAAGCCATAATTATATAAAGAAATTAAGATAAACTAGACCATGCATATTATATATATTCACAAATTACAACTCATGTATTTAGCTAGGTAGATGGATCGAACCATGACCAGCTCGTCATTAAATCATTAAGAAGTGTCTCTTTTTCCATTTTAATTAGGCTAGGCATCATCGACAAATTGAATAAATTAAGTCTCTGTGAAGTGATTAATGGGGTACATAACATCAGCAGGTGTGGAAATTAGTACAATTATTTCAAAAGTATACATCATTTTTTTATATAACATAAGCTCTTACATTATCTCCTTAATTAATTAATGCTACTTTCAGCACTCTCGGACCTCCCCCCCCTGAACTTGTCAATCCCAATATAATCCTGCACTAGCAAAATATAACTAATTAACTAAACAAGTATAAACACACCAGTATAAAAGTAAAAATATAGGACCTCTTGTTGAAAGGGGAGGATTAATTAAAATCGAATAACTAAAGTTAACCTTTTAACATGCAATTAATGAGGTGCAACCGTGAAAGAACTTAATTATCAAATCAAGTCAATTTTCTCTTCAGTTGTTGAGCTATATTATAATCCTGTTGATGTATTCTCCATAAGGAACACGATTTTTGACGAATGTTTCTGAAAGGAATTGTTGATATCTAACTATTCTTTATATAAATAAATAGATTTATCAAATTATCATCGGTCCCGTAGCTCAGTTGGTTAGAGCGTTGGTCTTATGAGCCGAAGGTCGCGGGTTCGAGCCCCGCCGGGACCAATTGAAACGGTTGCTAAATAGTTGTTGTTTTTTGCTTAATTTGAAGTGTTTTCCAATAATTGTTCATTGTTTTATTAATAGTATTGTTTAAATTTTAAACGGCTTCGTTAAATATCATCTGGTCCAGAGTTTGAATATGACATATGAATGTTTTTTGATGTGTGGAAAAGAGAGTATTTATTTGTGGATACTGAGGGTGTAACTTTACACGATGATGACTTTATTTGATGTTGTATACTAAATCTAAACTATATAAAACGTTTCCTTAAACTTGACATATATCAACAACAAACTACATAAAATGCAAAAGTACTATGCCAAGTAGTAAAGTAGGATATCTAACACCCATATTTACACTCATCTTTACATAGATTTTCCACCTCCACTTTACACAACACACACACTACACTAGTTGATCTTGATGCATGGCTTCCCAAAACTTCGAGCCGATCCATTTCCCCGACTTCAAAGACAACAACAAGATCAACGCCAAAAACCCCCTCCTCGGCTCCCTCTGCCTCTTCTTCGTCTTCTTCACCACCTTCCTCTTCCTCTACTTCATCTACGCCTGCGCCCGCCGCCGCCACCACGCCGCCTCCACCGCGCTGCCGGAGGCGGGGCTCGACCCCGCCTCCATCAGCTCCCTCCCCGTCTCCTCCTTCGCCATGAAGCCCAGCCACGGCGGCGCCGAGTGCGCCATTTGCCTGAGCATTTTCCAGGAGGGGGAGAGGGTGAAGGTCCTGCCGCTCTGCCGCCACGGCTTCCACTCGGACTGCGTCGACGAGTGGCTCAGGACTCGCTCGAGTTGCCCGCTATGCAGAGGCTGCGTGCACCGGGTTGACTCGCTCGAGGCGGGGATGTGGGTGGTGCCTTTGCCTTGAATTGATGTGGCTGTTTGCGCCAGCGCGGAATAGCACTATTCTTCTTTTCATATAAAGCAATCAGGCTTTGCTGAATTTTAATTTTGGTGAATTATTATTAGTTTAGTCGCACAATTATTGGAGCTTTTGCATCCGTGTGAATTTTTAAGTGTGTGGTGTAATCGATATCGAACACATATTGATATAAATTATTTGGTTTTGGCAATTATTTAATCGATCGAATCATTCACTTCTAAAGTGTCTTCATTGATTTGATAATTTTAAAACTTTAAAGATCAATCTGGGGATTGCAATGAGTTTTGTAATAAGTGGTGATTCGACTAAATAGTAGTCCTAGTAAGCGCTACAAATGAGAATAAAACTGACATATGACATTCAAAATTTTCAAACATTTTAAGATCTAACTAGCAAGCGCTATAATAACACATATAAAGCTGACATTCAAGATTAATATTATCGATCTATAAAAATTATTACTCATTTTACTAGAGAAAATACTTTGAATTTAGTTTATCTATGTTGACATTAATCAATCTTTTAGATTTGCATAATACACTCACCGACTCAGACACATACTTTTTAGGTGATTCAAATTATTGACTTCTAAATAAAAAAACATTACTAATCAAAATTTATATTAAAAAATTGTAATAGAAAGTGACCTAAAAAAATAGTAAATTATATAGTATTAATTTTATAATAAAATGTGAGTGATAATAGATTAGTAGAATATGGGTCCACTGAAAAAAAAAAAATGTAAAACTAAAAGATAACAATTTTTTCGGTCGGAGGAAAATGAAAATAGGCAACAAATTTTAGGGATGGGGGAATATATTTTTCGGTAATAATGTATATAGTAGTAGTAATAGTATATTTATTGAAATAATGTACTCTATCACATTAAAGTAGGGGTGGGTAGGTAAGGTATACCTTACCGAAACTACCATACCGTATACTTTACCGTAAATACAGTATGCGAAAAAGTCATACCTTTATCTTACCAAAGTTTTCGGTATACCGAACTTCGGTATACCTTATTTTCGCTATGACAAATTTCCATACCGATACCGTACCTTATTTTCGGTATACCGTACCGAAGTTCGGTATATCTTACTTTTGCGGTATACCTGACTTTCAACATCAATTAAAATAGAAAATTAGAGTTTTTATAATATTATTTATAATTTATAATTTTAAAAATAAAATAAATATAATTTATTCATAATTATATTTATATTTCACAATAGATTTTATAATTTAAAAATATATAAAATATATTTTATATATAATTTTGTTTATATTTTTGTGGTATATACCTTAATTTACAGTACATACCTTAATTACGATATATACCGAATTTCGGTATGCAGCGGTATACCGCGGTATTTGAAAATTCATACCGTTACCTTACCGGAATCTTTCGGTAAGGTATCATACCATACCGAAAGTCACGGTATACCGAAAATTCGGTATTTTCGATATTTTTTCGGTACAATAAGACCGGTATTTCGGTATTTCAGTATTTTTCCCAAGCCCTACATTAGAGAATACGGATTGGGGATGGTGGGCTGGAAAATGGACCGTAACAGACCCAATAAAAGAGCAAATTTATATGCCCAAAATTATATGCAAGTAAAATGGTGTAAGCCCCAAAGTAAATTGTGTTATGCATCTACGGATCACTCCCTCCTTTATTTGGACAGTTAAGAAATTTCCTGCTCATATAACGTTCGAAAACAAAATTCCACCTCGTGCGCTATCAATTCAGTTGTGCCTGCTGGATAATGTCTCCAACGAGGTTCACTTCTTCACTTTGTTCTGCCAAATTTATGTTCATGTTATGTTCATGTTTATATACTTCGAAATCTCAATATTTTTCTTTTGTAAATTGGGGTTAAGCACATAATATATTCGACGAAATTACTCTGTGATGTCAAATAAACTGACAAAAGGTTTCTTTTCTTCTGAATGACAGAGTGAGTAACAATTGCTTCATAAACAAATTCTCCAAAAATTGCTGAGAAAATGCACCTACCTATCTATGTATCTATACAGAATGAAGAACCAAGCAAAAAAAGGAAGAAGAGAAGATTCAAAAGCTTGAGCGATATATGACTAGTAAGCTAGATGATGATGATGATGTGGGTGTGGAAGAGATTCTGGGAGGCGAGAAATGACATGTACAATTGGGATTATGCATCACTATTTTGATCTGAGTGTCGAGTTTCGTGCAAAAAATGCAGAATCTTCCGCTTTGTATTATGCTTCCCGCGTCTTCATCATCTTCATCATCATCGTCTTCATCATCATCTGTCATCTCATGATCTTCATACTTTTTTATCACCTCAACCTTGTCATCATATCTGATGTAACTGAATCCATATCTCGGATAGAGCAGCTTCAAAAATTGATCCATTTGCTCTTCACACTTTTCCCTCCACTCCTTGGAGAATGCAAGAGGTGCAAGAATCAATGACACTCCAACTCCATATCCCAAGCCGATAAATATGAATTGCCAGTTGAAATCTATGTTTTTCCATCTCGGTGTTGGCAATGCTTTAACAGATGAACAACTTTTGTCCAAAGGAAATCCGCACAGCCCAGAATTTCCTTCGAAGTTTTCTGCTGAAAAGGTTTGAAATTGGCTACCTGTTGGGATCATTCCATACAAGTTATTGTAAGATAAGTTCAGGAACGAGAGAAAGTTCAGTTTTGCAAGCTCTTGTGGTATTTTCCCTGTCAGCTGATTGTCTGAGAGATCCAGTGATCCAAGCTGACTCAGATTTCCAATGGAGCTTGGAATTGCACCTGAGAATGAATTGTGTGATAAGTTGAGAACATAAAGTGAGCTGAGATCTCCAACTGTATGGGGTATGTCCCCGCTGAAATTATTGCAAGAGACATCGATAGCAGTGAAGACTGTCAAAATCTTGACAAGCTCCAGCTCTAGGCCTTTGATAGTAACTGTTACTGCATCCTGGTAGTACAAGTTAATCAGAAAATCAAAGCGTATGTGGCGTCCCCTCAACTCTGTGCCATTCTCTAGCATCATTCCTTTCCAACTTTTTATATACTTCGGATTTATTGGACCACTGAAGTTATTGGAAGCTATATCAATGATTTGAAGATTTGGCCAGCTCCCGTTGACCTCAGAACAACTGATATTCCCATAAAATTTGTTGTTGCGCAGAACAAGAACGCGCAAGCCAGAAGAATCTTTCAGCTTGCATGGGAATGTATCTTCAATCTTGTTGCTTCCAACATTCAAGACTTCTAAAGATGTGCAGTTGGCCATGGACAGTGGGAGTTTTCCTCCTAGGTTATTTCCACTGAGGTCCAATGTTTTTAAACCACAGGTGGAAGAAAACAAATCTGGTATCTCACCACTGATTTTATTTCTCCTCAGATTCAGCACTCCAAGAGTAGAACTCTTTACTAGGCAATTTGGTATATGACCCCTCAAGTTGTTGTCAGACAAATCTAGAACTTGAAGGTAAGATGCATTGCAAAGATATTCAGGAATTGTTCCACTAAGGCTATTGTTTGCTAGAGAGAAGAACAGTGCAAACAAAGTAAAGCCACTTATGTTAACGGGAATGGCCTGCTGAAAGTTATTGGTCGAGTAGTCTACATAGGTAGCTGATGCTGGCGGCAGTGGGAACTCACCTCTAAGTTTGTTTGAGTGTAAGTCTAGAACTGCAAGAAAAAGAGGGATTTCGAAAGGCCTTTGGAGATCTACCAGGAAATTACTAGAAAGATTCAAATGAATGAGAGATCCATTTCCAAGGTTCCAAATCCAACTAGGTACTTCTCCCTTGATATTATTCTTTGAGAGGTCCAGAAATATAAGTTTGGATTGATTTCTGAGATCAGGGAAGTTGGACAAGTTGCAGGAAGCTAGATTTAACCGGCTTAGCTGGGGATACTCGGATGAACTTGAATTGCTGCTGCTTGTATCAACAGACAAGTTGTTGTATCCAAGCTCCAGTCTTGTGAGGTTTGGAAACCTTTGAACCTTTTCCAGCTTTAAGGTGCCATTGAAGAGGTTTGAAGAAAGTGATAGTACACTCAACCCCTCAAGTTTGAAGAAGGACTCTGGAATGGACCCTTCAAGCTGGTTCCCACTTAAATCTACTGTATCCAGATTAGAGGGATTCGGAATTTGAAATTCCTCAATCTGGCCATTAAATGTGTTGTTGGAAAGAAGAAGCCTCTGAAGTGAAGGGAGACCAAACAGAGAAGAAGGAATGCTCCCATTCAAAGAATTGGAACCTAAGTTTATATACTCAAGACTTGAGAGGCCTTCAAAATGGTTGGAAGAAAGTGAACCGGTTAGAGAATTGCGACTGAGATCTAGGTATGCCAATTTACTGGACATCCTAAAAGGGGGTATTGAACCAATGAAAGAGTTGAGAGAAAAATCCACATTGACTAGCTCTGTTAGATTGGAGATGGCAGTCGGAATCGACCCAGTGAAGTTGCAACTAGAAATCTCTATCTTAGATAACATTTTCAGATTGCCAATGGAGTCCGGCAACCGACCTGACATATTAGTGTAGCTAAGCACCATAGTCCTTAAAGAACTGTTCGCTGGAAGATTCGAAATGGTTCCACTGATATTCTCATTGGTGGAAAAATCAAGAATCTGTAGAGTGGGTACCTGAAAGATGGCGTTTGGAAAGATACCTTGCAGAAAGCAATTTCCCAGAGTCAAGATTGTCAAATTTGAAAATTTTGCAATGAACTCCGGTACAGTTGTTGATAGATTGTTACCATCAAGGCGTAGAACTGACAGAGAATGAAGCCCTGCAAGTGAAGGATCAAGAGGGCCTGATAGACCACAGCTGCGTAAGCTCAGCGTCATTAAGTTGGGTAGAGAAGAAGACAATGCTTGGCACCAGTCACTTTTCTGAGCAGAAATGTTGACATTGTCAAGATAAAGTTCTCTCAGCCTTGGAAGATTCTGAACAAGCCCCCGCAGATTTGGATTCTCAAGTACTAGAGCTCCTCCAAACAAGGTGGACAGATCAAGAGTAACAAGGCTTCTCATCTCTGCAAGTTCAATCGGAACCTGTCCGCCAAAACCAGCATTTGACAAATTAAGGTATGACAAATTGGTCAGATTTTGAAGCCCCTTTGGAATCTGCGCACGCTTGAACATGTTGAAAGCCAGATTTAGGCTTTCAAGAGATTGAAGACTGAAAAGAGCAGTCGAATTGTCGATCCCTCCAGAAATGGCCTCGTTCTCCAAGTTCAAGCTGATCACACGGCCTGCACGATCACAGCCTACTCCTCCCCATATGCAGCAGTCATCACTTTGGTTCCATGTCACCAACTTGGTGGAATAAGTGGAATTATACTCAAGGGTGCTCCTTAGCTGCAGCAACGTCGATCTTTGATCGTCGCTGCATTGGCCGGAAACAAGAAGTGGAATTAAGATTTGGATGAGGGATAAGAAAAGAAGGCATGGAAGAAAGTGTGGAGTTCTCATCATTGGTTTGAGTAGGAAGAAGCTCCCATAAACATGTCTAGTGATGGAGTTGTATGGATATAGTCCATCGGCTACACCTTTCAATGAAATCAAAGCAAATAACTTTCGGTTTTGGCGTGGCGAAGACTTGTTTGAGAGAGAAGCAAAGGAGAAAAGGGTTGGCAGAAATGTTTGAGGAAGGGATAGATTGATTGAATGGTCAGCGATGGAGTTTCCATTTTTTCAAGGTAAAAAATGGTTAACTACGTGTTTTCTGTTTTGTGTGTGTTTTGTGTTTGATTGTACATCTTTTATTCAACGCGTTTAATGTCGGCCCCTCCATTAGTTTATTGGTTTGGTCTGACTTTGGATCCTTCTTATTAAGTGAGGTTTTACCAAAACGAAGACTTAGCCATAGTCACAAGTGGAATATTATTTACGAGGAATGCTATTCTATACATTTAGGACTAGTAGTATTCTTATTATTTGCTCATGACTAGACGCAATGTTTATTTTTATATTTTGTTCTATTGCCCTTTCTATAAAAAACTTAGCCTGTTACGTGGCCCCCAAGCCTTGACAAAGTTTATTTTGGCTTATTTCATAGGGTTAATAGCCAAAAAATCATCGAACTCTTGGCCGATTCAGATTTTTATCACGAACTTTAAATGTGATTAAAATATACACATGTGAATAAAAGTTTGTGTTTTTATAAGTTCGTCCTACAAACTACGTCTTTTACAAAATCGGCGGTCCGATGACGTGAACATCCTGGTGCGCCACATAGGATTAAATTTGGGCGAAAGTGAATTTTATGGGAAATTTACTATACTACAAATTAAAAATAATGTATTTTTTCACTTTATTTCACTTTTTTGGAGTATATCTTAGTATTACCTCGTGTAAAATATCTAAAGCCGTCTTAAGAAAACAAGTTCTTTTTTTGTTCGATAGTGCTAAGTGGGTTTGGCCCATTTTCTCTTACTCTTCAATCCCATCGACCAAACTGTCCATGGTTTCGTTTAAAAGATTAAAAGGAGACGAAAGTTCAACGTTTCCAATTGTGTTTTTTGAATTCATTTATTTGTCTTATTGATTGATATGATATGTTCTTTGTTTAAATAAAGGTAAGGTTTGTAGTGGTCAAGCTTTCCATGGAGATTCCAATTAAATCAAGAGAACACTTGTAGTGATTAATTAACTGATTAAAATAAACATGACAGCTCCGTCCGCATTGTATTGGGTGGCTAATAACTTAATACAATTATGTAGATTTGATCAAATTACCTAACATAGAGGTTGACTTCATGTATAAGTATTATTTAATCATAGCTCAGAGCAATTATATATGCAGTACTCACGTTTAGAAGCATAAGGAAACTTCATTTACTTTTAATTGAGACAAATTATTGTCTCGAATTATGACAAATTTAATTCGCGATTCATGTGTAATATATGCATTTTTATCGTATTTAATTCGCTTTGTTTTATTAGCTTCAGAGTTCAGACTAAATACATAGGCTGAAAGTTGAAACAACTTTAGGTTCATAATCTTCTAATATACACTAACATTAAAAATAGTTAGTGCTATTCATTTACAATATATTCTATGTCAATAGTCATCTGTGGTGGTGGGATTTGAATTTAAAATTTTTAATGGCAAATAAAATAGTGAATACAAATAGGAAACAAATTATTTGAGTAGAAAGAAAGTGACGAGAGTGAATAAAAACGAGTTGGTAGCTCAACATTTTAGACTTTTAAGATTCTTTTTCTATTGACAGTGAATTTATACCCACCAGTCTTAATTTCCTACTTAACCTTTGCAAATTTCCCTTAGTTTTGTACTCCATCCGCCGTAATAGATGTCACACTTTCTTTTTTTAGTTTGTTTCATAAAAGATGTTACATTTTCTCTTTTGAAAAAAGTTCACTTTCACATTAATTATAAAATTTATATTTTCTCCCACTACTTAACCCACAAAATAATACTCCCTCCATCCCAGAAAGATTGTCTCAGTTCATTTTTTTACACTTATTTTATAAAAATAATAATAAATAGGTAAAGTTGATAGAAAGTAAAATAAGAGAAAGAATAATGTAGTACTCTACATTATTCTCTCTTTTACTTTACTTTCTCTCTACTTTAACTATTTATTATTATTTTTGCAAAATGAGTGCAAAAAATAAACTGAGACAATCTTTATGGGACGGAGGGAGTACTTATCTCCTAAAATCTTGTACCACCTCCCAAGTATGACATATATCTACCTTGGGACGGAGGGAGTAATTTATTTGGCATATTGATGTTATCTTTGTTGAGTGATTTAATGAGGTGCAAAAGTAGGGGTTGTTTGGTTGCTATAATTACTTGTGATTGAAGGGCGTGTCTAGTTTTATTTATTGTTATGTTGTTTTTTTAATGTATCTTAATTCATTCATAAAATATTAAGATTACATTGTATCTCATGATTATCCATTTTACATTCATTCATATATATGACTAATTTAAGTTAGACATGTCTTATTTTGGATTATCTCATATTGTATTTCACAATATATTATCTTGTCTAACGAACTGAACGAAATCGTAATAGTATATTAATATATTAAATTTTACATATTAAGAAATTTTAATAATGATAAAAGAAGTTTATTAGTTAAATAATCAAATCACGGGGTATATATAACGTATTCTCAGTTTTATTTTAGTAGTACTATGTTTTCACACCAACATACTACACGAGCAACAAATCCAAAAAAAATACTACATCGGCAATTTAACTAATTCCATTTGTACATAACTAGTGGAATTAGATGAGAGGAAATGCCAGAGTAATTAACTTAAATGTATATATTCGACGAGGTTAAAAGAAGACAATTCAAATCATAAAAATCTACTTGTATCTTTAAATAACCTAATTTCTGCTGCTCAGCAAATAATAGTAACCCAAAGTCGCATGCCCTGTTTTGTGACTTTTGACCTGACCGTACATTGATATTTTGTGGAAATTTACCAATTCTCACCAATCTTTTTCTCCTTTTTACCAGTTATTTCCATTCTAATTAAAGCGTTTTATCCCCTATGCATGAGGTGATTGGAGTTTGTTTTTTTAGCATGCTTTCTCCTTGGAGGCTTGGACACTGAGTTATCACATGACCATGAGCATCCGCAATGGTCGGCTAGCGACCGGCTAGCCGAACCATTGCAGTCGGCGAGAGAGAAATTGGTTAGCGCTTCGGCGTGGGTTGGCCGATCGCTCGTCGCTGGCCGATCGGCTAGCCGCCATTGTGGCGGCCCGATCGGCCAGCGCCGATTTTTGATTTTTTTTTTAAAAAACCTATATAAACGCGATTTTCCTTTCATTTTCATTTGCACCACTTGTTTTAACGAGTTTTCTCTCTCTCTAACTTTCTGTACAAGAGCATCATCGAGCGATGGATCACAACAACGAGTCCAGTCCAGCGACGAGTGGATCTCAGACTCCCACGGTACCTGTGGGATTTGGATGATGGCCGGTGCGCCGGGGGGGGGGGGGGGCGCAGGGGGGTATGCCGTGGGGGATGCCGGGCGGCGGGCAGTCAGCGCCCGGGTGGGGGGGTATGCCCCAGACGCAGTAGCAGATGATGCTGCAGCAGATGATGGGGATGATGTGGCAGGGCGGGATGCAGGGGGGGATGCAGCACGGTATGCATCCCGGGATGCAGGGGGGGGGGGGTGCAGGGGTCACCGGGAGGGGACACGGTATATCGGCCCTCGCTTGATTTTTTGACGGCTTCGTCTCACACGTCGACCCCAGTGGAGACGCAGTTCACTGGCGATGACCTTCTGTCATTGCATGATATGAGGATCGATCTCGGGGAAGATGATACTCCCGTTCCAGCGACGCGGGCCGCGCCGAAGAAGAAGACGAGGGGGAAGGGGAAGGGCAAGGCGGTCGGCGAGTCATCGCAGCCCGCTGCCCCTGGCCGGAGGAAGTGGACGGAGGATGAGTACGCCGGGGTGGCCAAGGGGTGGTTGGAGGTGTGCGACGATCCGCTGGTTGCGAACAACCAGCGGGTCGTCAACATGTGGTCGAAGATCAGAGCTGCCTATAGGAGGCACTGTCCGCACGGGAAGGATTTCAGCAACGAGGAGGTCCGGAAGGGGTGGGAGCGCACCAGGGCCGCGGTGGGCCGTTTTGCGAATTTGTACGCCAACGCCCTCCGTCAGCTTAGAAGTGGGCAGAATGAGGACGACGCCCGGAGGATAGCCGCGAGTCAGTTTCCCTTGGAGGGGAAGTATAAGGAGTTCACCTTCTGGGAGTGCTTCTTGTTGTTGAAGGACTCCGAGAAGTTCCGGGCGGGGTGCGACGCTGGGTGGCCGAAGAAGCAGCGACTGAACTATAGCGGCGACTACAGCGGCAGCAGCGGCGGATCCCACGACCTCCCCCCGGATGCTGAGGAGTTTCCATCCCCTCCTTCATTTACTGGTCGCCCCTGCCCGGTTGGACAGAAGCGGGCGCAGCGGGCTGCGAGGGGCGGATCCCCCCTATCGCCCCGCGAGGTCCAGTCCTCCGCCCTCCCACCCGCCCCACTCGAGTACACTCTCCATTCGCATAACCATACGCGGGATCAGATGTACAAGGTCTTCCAAGAGTGGAAGAACGCCACGGACCCTACGGAGAAGATGTTTCTTCACGAGATGCTCGAGAGCATGCGTGTTGATTTGGAGATCGCGAGGGCACGGCTAGCGAGTTCCGACGTGGGCTCAGATACCACGGGCGGCGGCGGCGACGGCGATGGCGACGGCGAGGACGACGGCGACGACGATGAGGAGTAGAGAGTGGCGGGGCTCGTGTGTTGAAGCTCTTTTTTTTTTTAAAAAAAATCATGTACTTTTTTTTAAAAATCTTTTTACTTTTTTTAATGGAATGGATTAATTTTCCTGTATATGTGTCGTAAATTTAATTCCGTATTTTAATCGTAATTTTAATTCCTTAAATGTAGTATATTTTGAATTATTTTTATTGCGGCTGGCCTATGGCTGGCCTAAATCTGATGTGGCAGGTGGATTTTTTAGTGTTGCTGACGTGGCAGGGGAGAGAATGGCTGACCTATTGCTGGCCTATGACTAGTTTAAGCACCATTGCGGATGCTCTAAGCTAAATAAAGAATAATTTTTTATCATCATTTTTAACGAAAGCTATACATAAGAGCAATCGCCTAAAAAATGTTGTTTTACAAAATTTTGAATTTTTTGAATAATTATTGAATTGCGTGAAAATGGTTTATTTATAGATCAATAAACCTATAAAAACATAGAGTTCTGAAAAAAATTCATCACTTTTCTTCTCTACTCTATTATTTTAATCCCCTGTTTTCTATTTTTCTTTATTATATTTTATCAGTTCTATAGTATTATTTAAAATTCATGTCTTCCACAAATAAGACTATATTTTCGTGAAGATGGTATACGAGTATTTATTATGAATTTAACTTGAAGATGTATAGGGATTTTTATCGAAATTTTAATAATATTTTTAAGTTGAAGATCTATAGTGAAAAGTTACAAATAAAACTAACTCATAGTATGAAAAACTATAGGATGCATATAGTACTATGAAATTGGGGTTTAGAATAAAATTTAGAGTATGCAATCTCAAATTCACTGCTCGGTATCACAAAATTGTTTGATCATTTCAATTTTATAATTTGAAGTTATAGCTAAAATAAATATTAAAAATTTCAAAATGTTGTAAAATTGATTACTCAACATACATAGAAAACATACATACTACACGTATATAACACGCGCAAGTTCCAATAAACAAATACATACTTCTTACACAGACTGTACACACACAACACATACACTTGTATAAACAACTCAAAATATATATAAAAAAAGAATAATGTCAAGTTACATCGTGTGTATAAATAAAAAAAATATTTAATTTAATATCATTGTTGAATTTGATTAATTATTTAACTTACTGAATAAGAATTCTAAATTATAAGTACTACAATTTTATGTCATACTAGTTAATTCTATCACAGGAATTAACACAAAAAGTTTATAATTAAATTAAAATAAAATTTCTTTAAATTTAGGGAAAAGTTCTAAATTAGGAAAAAGTTTCTAATTTCATTATACTACTACTTATAATTTTCTATTAAAAGAATATTAACCAATTTAACTTGTTGATGGCCCATTATCTTTATTTATGGGGTTGGTCTATTAACATCAAGCCCAATACCAAAACGCCTAACATGATTCCAAATTTTAAATATAAACCATTTTGCTTACCAAAACCAATTTTTAAATGATTACTAAGTTTTAACTGTTTTAACCAAACCATTCAATCTAAGTTTGGAGGTTTCATGCTTACTGGCTGCCGCTGCTAAAGTTTTCATTCTGCTTGACAAAATGCCTAGCTGAAGTAATAAAACATTCTCACGATTATTTATTTATTTTTAATATCCAGAACCCAAATTTAACCGCTAAATATTAGTATGAATATTGAATAAAATGCTCCTGACCATGTTTCAGTGAATCCACATCTAGGACTAGGAAAGAAGCAGGATGAAGAAGAGCTTGCTACCATTCCTTGTAAATCATCTGATTTTAATGTTATCTTCTGTATTAGTGTATATCTCTAAGTCATCAGTGTGTGTTCTTCATAAATTTCAATCTCTATCACTCACGTCTGCTGTCGTGGGAGAATCCCCGATTGGCATCTCTTCCGGAGACTGATCGGAGATGCTCTTGATCACGAGTTGCAGATACAAGAAGATGAGATTGATAGACACATTAAACTTCAGGCAAGAATCGTGCTTTCTTGAAAAAAAACTCCCCCCTCTTATCTCTTGTTAGTGTTCAGTTGCTTGGTTGATTTGACATGGATTGACATAGCTGTGTGTGATTTATTCTTCAGTTTTGTAAATTGCTTGTCTTTATAGTTATACTATGATATCATATTTGATTGTGTATTGAATTGATTATAGAATGAACAATTTGGCCTTTGTTATACACTTAAGTGATGATTTGTCTATAACGCACCCTCTATGTTGATTGAGATCGTTGCAAGAGATATGATGATGTTGTAAAGAAATTTTTGAATGGACTAAAATATCCTCAAGTCAAAAAAGTGTAGAAAGAGAGTCAAAATGTCTAAAAAGTCTTGTTTCTGGATTCTATCCAAGCTAATAATTTCAGTAATATGCCAACGCAATTGATCAATGACTATAGTTCACTCAAGATATGTCTGAGATACTCAAAGAATTTATAAATAGTAAATGTTTCAGGCATCTCCTCTGTATTTTGTCTCTGCATTTTTAGTTCCACTCGTGCTGCACTGCCAGTTTTAGTTCCTTAATTTGGGAATTAATCGAAAAAGGATTGCATAATGGAGAAAATGAAATAGTTTGTCTTGTTTTTTTAATTTGCACAATATTTATTACTAGTATTGTTACAACTTACAACGCCATATGGGTCCCTGATATTGATAACAAGTTCTAAGTCTTCGTCTGGCTGCTACTAATACAATCATATATTTCTTCATAGGTGCAGGAATTTTTGGCTTACATTCACATTATATTTGAGTTTTGATTTGCGATGGATCAGGAGTATGAGGAACGTGAACGTGTGTTGTCGATCATAAGAGGAGGAGAGGAGTCGTTGGAATCGTATTCTTCAATAACAGATTTCAAGCAGAATTTGGGTGAAGAAGTTTTGGCACATGAGAAATTGGAAAAAGGATGGGTGTTGTATGAGGAATTATTAGGCCAACACAAAATCAAAGCGCTGCTCAAACACACTGCATCGCAAAGTTGGTTTCTCGTCCATTCTCTGATTCAATTTTGGGGAGTGGTGAAGGTGGAGGGGAGCCGTCACTACCTCTCTTCCTCACACCACCCTTTTTGTGTTAGCAGTCTCCACAAGGGGTTATGTTGGTGCAGGAAGCTATGTAGAGATCATGAGTATGTTGTTGATGTCAGAGATGACGAGCAGCAGCTTGGAGGCGTGGGAAGGGTGTACCGGAACAAGCTACCCGAATCCACACCTGATCTGAGACTATACTCCACCCATGAATTTCCAATGCGGGATGAAGCTGCTCGCTGCGGTTTCAGAGCTTACATGGCACTGCCTCTATTTGATTCCCATACCTATCAATGCTACGGTGTGTTGGAGCTCATTGAAAGCCATTATTCTCATTATGCAAGGGAACAATTACTATCTCTGCTGGATCCAGCACTACAGGTTCTTATCTTATTAAGCAATAACATGCTAGTTCATACTCATTAGTCATCACATAGCGTTTATGTTTGGATTGATTGATTGATTGTGGTGTAAAATGTAAATTGAACGATTATGATTAAATTTTTAGAAAAAAAATGAATCCATGAATAATAATTTTAGTGATGGTATTTTAGAATTTTACATTATGGGTTGAATTATTGAAGTGTGACTCGTTATGCAAATCAAATATTAGGCCGAATTAAATTATTTTATTCAATCACGCAATATTATAATATATTCTTATTCAGATTGCAGGGTTGAGGTCCAATCACAATCCCATTGCTATTAGAGGCCCGACAAATGAAAGGGTAAACCGTAAACATAACATCCCTCTAAAATAAACTATTTAGTGACTTCACCTTCTTATTTTGTCCAATCAATATAAGCAGATGCAGCAACCTGAAGCTAACATAGCAGAGGTACTTGAATTGGCTATGGCGACAATCCCACGACTATATCTAGCACAGGTTTGGACCCCGTGTAATAACCAATGTGTTAACATCTCCACCAACTTATGCTTCATGGAGATGGTATCTTTCATAGATTCTCAAAGTAAGATATTCAATTCTTGGGACAATATTGATGGTGATATGCATGCCTATCCTCAAGCTTGTAAATTTCACAAGCTTCGAATAGATGTTCACAGTTACCATTCAAATTTATGTGATTTTACTATATCTGAGAATTCATTGGCCCACTACGTCCAGAGAGCTAGGATGTCCCATAGCATTACAGTTTCTCATCATAACATTGGCAACCATTTGTACGTCATTCAATTTTTTCTTCGTCTGAAGTTTATACGAGATGCTTATGGTGATCATTCTCTACACTTGCTCTTAAGGATACTGGAGATCAATCTCAAGAGTGTAAGTGTAATATTTGTATCTGGGAAGCAACTTGTAGAAGAATATGTAAGGCGTGATGCAATAGAATGCAAGTTAATTGATAGTTTCAGCTTGATGGAGTCTTACAAGCAAAACCTTTCGGAGCTGAACATTACGACATACTTGAAAACAGTTGACCCGTGCCTAAAACCTTCTTCCATGGGTGAGTACAAAGGATGGATTTTTTGCTTGCCAGCTACACAAAGCGTATGTGGAAAACAGGTTAAAAGTAACTCAACATTGATCAAGGAGAAGATGGAAGGTTTCATGAAGAATATAGCAGCGAAATATTGGAACCACAATAAATGGATAGTCCAATTTTGGGCGCCCAAAATGACGAATAATAGAGGTTATCTAGAAACTTCAAATCAACCTTATGCCGTTGGTTGTCTTGCAAAGGGTATAGCTTCCTTTAGGAAACGATGCAAGGAAAATTACTATTTTGTTGACGACCAAGCCAAACAAGATGAACTCGGACCCCCCGGACGTGTCTACAGATTCAAACACCCCGAAATCAGCCCTGATCTCTTCTTCTACACTAGACAAGAATTTCCAATGAGAAACTTTGCTATGCTTTGTTGTAATCGTGGATACTTAGCAATACCTGTATTTGATGATAAAGGCATAGGCAGCCATCAACTTGTGGGTGTGCTAGAGTTCCTAGGATTTTATTATTGTGACCTTCCAATCATCGGAGAACTAATGGAGGTAGCATCTCTTGCCAGTTTTGACTTGTTATTATATAAAATCGTTTTGAAAACAAAGTCCACTTAATTCCATGCAGGAAGCATTACTCTCCTCAACTCACATAGACTTTCACCCAAGATTCTCGGCAAATGAACCAGTTAATGTATGCTTTAACACAATTTTAGATTGGTAATTATGTCACCAACATATTTGTATGTCTTCATTCGAATTAATTAGTACTATTTGAATCAGATTGTCAATCGCAGGAAAAAAGCTTTGACAGAAATCCGCAATACCCTTAGCATTATTGATAAGGATCTTCCCCAACTCCATATGACAAATGTTTGGGGCCCCATCGCAGAATGTGTTAGTAATACCTATGATAATAGGAGCTGCATTGAGCTGGCATTCTCTACTAATGATATCTTGGAATTTATGCCCACAGATTCAGTTCACTGCATTCATGTCCAAGCCAGAAAAGGGATTGTTGGAATGGTATTGACATCTGAAAACAAATCATGTTTTTGTCCAAATTTAAGTGAATTTAGCATAGTCGACCAACCCCTGTCACACTATGAATATGAGTGATCGACGTGATGCTTGTTTTGCAATTTGTTTGCAAAGTTCATACACTGGTAACCTTCTTTATGTCATGGAGTTCTTTCTCTACCAAGGTCCCGCGACACGTAAGTATGTTGGGTCCTTGAGCCTTCTATTGCCAATAATGAAGCATGAATTAAAATCATTTAAAATGGCATGTGGGAAGCAACTAGGAGAGGAATTGGTGGTTGAAGTTAATGAATTTTTTGATGCAAACAAACTTGATTGCTCTGAATTAGAACTTGCATCTGTGTATCCAGTCGTATTTAAAAGAGTGCAGTACAATCAAAAGGAGTACCATCAGACTGAAGAACATCAACAAAATGAGTATCATCATATTGAAGAACAACAAAATGAGTATCATCATGCCGAAGAAGAATACGCAGAAGAATGCATTGAAGAAGAACAACAAAACGAGTACCATCATGCCCAAGAAGAACAACACGCAAAAGAATATACTGTTGTTGCTTCACATTCCAATACACAAGATAGAGGTAAGAGAAAAAAGTCCCTCCATCTGAGTGCTGGGGTTCTAATATCACATTTTGGGATGGACCTAAATGCTGCTGCGGAAAAGCTCTGTGGTAGGTATAAACTATGGTTCAATCTTCTTTGAAAGTAAATGTATAGTACGTACTGACATGAATATGAATTTACTTGTTTTTTACAGTTGCAAGATCAACATTAAAGCGTGCGTGCAGGAAACATGGCATTCTTAGGTGGCCAAACAGAAAACAACACAAGAAAAATCCATCCCTTTTCGAAGAAGAAAGTGCTGCGAATTCAGAGCAAGACTTGTTGCCATCAACCAGCAACGTTCATCCATTGGAGAATGTGACACAAAGAAACACAGGAAGCGCAGACAAGGTGATTGTAAAGGTGAAGTATAACGAGGATTTCATCAAATTTGATTTGTCTCAACCATTATTAGGATTGGCAAAGCTTACTGAAGAAGTTGCGACGAGTCTAAATTTGGAGATGGGTAGTTTCAAGTTGAACTACGTGGATGAAGATGGTGATGAGATATTATTAACCAGAGAAGCTGATCTGCAACTTTGTCCAAAGACTCGAACAGCAACAGGCGAGCCACTCATCCGACTGTTGGTTCGATGACAAGATTAGCTCCACTTTTTTCGTTCAGTTCATTTCTAAACAAACGCCTTTGCAATTGGTTAAAATTCTGGAATGAAAGTTGGCTTACTGCCCTTGATGGTGGCTCTGTCAAGACTTTGTTTGTATCTTTGTCTTTATCTTGGATTTTGGTGTAAAAGCTTCTTTATTGTGTTGGCGTAGCAAAAGACTGTGTGTGGTCAGCTTTAATTTGTATGTTGGAATCAACTTCTACTTGAGTTCATTTATAAATAGTGGTATCATTTTAATTAAGGAGCTGAGGTGAAATCTTCGAACAGAAACAGTTTCAGCTTTCAACAATATCATATAATGGCATTATCCAAATTTCTGAAATTGTATGGAGTTTAAACTTTAAATACAGAGTATATGGTGTTAAAGAGCGCTATATAAGTGAAATAATCAATTATTAATATATATAGTGGCGGACACAGGAATAAAATTTGGCAGGGGCTTTACTAAAATTTTTCATACTAACTTTCGTCTATGAAGATAGTCTCGTTTTGTCATTTTTGGATATCCGCTAGTCCTATTTCTAAAACTGGAAAGTTTCTTTCTTATATTTTTATCTACTTTTCTTTCTATCTTTTTTTATTTTACCTACTTTTTCTCTTTTTCTCTTAATTTATTAATTTCTCACTAAAACCCGCGCTGTCCACAAACGAGACTATTGTTTTGTGTCGTCATCTCTTATACCTTACTTTCTTCATCTATCTTACTTTATTCCCTCTCTTATTTTACTTTCGCCACTTTAATCTTTAACACATCAATTTCTTAAATCATGTGCCCAACAAAATACTACAACCACTTTGAGACGAATGGAGTAAAAATTATAAAAATACATAAATATCTAATATATAAAATTAATCCAGTTTAACAAAAAGAATAATACGGATTCATGTTCTATTTGTGTTTATTTTGCTAAAGCAATAAATATTTAATACATAAAAATGCATAATTATCTAATACATTGTAATTTTGTAAACTACTCCCTTCATTTCCTAAAAATAAAAAATATTTCTTTTTAGTTTGTTTCTGAAAAATAAAAACTCTATATTTAAGAAATGGACTCCACAATCCTTTAATTTTATTATCATTAATCTTATCTTCTTCTTTTTTACTAGACTAATTATATATTAAAATTTATATTATTTTTAAAGATTTTATTTTTAAAAAATGGAGAGAATGATAAAAGAAGAGGAAAATTTTGACATCACCTCTCCAGTTACAAGTTGGAATTCTCGTTTGAATAAAAACATTAGCGTCAAATTTAGGAAACAATTTAATAGGGAGTAGGGAAATTTAATAGGGAGTAGGGATTGATTTTTTCAATTATTATTATATTCCTTGAAGTTTAAAAGGTTTTATTATTTCATCTTCTTCCTCATCCTAAATAACTTTATGCGGCGGCCATTGTTCCAATAAGTTTTCTCTGTAATTTTATATTTCAGCCCCTCCTTCCACTAAATCTATTTCCCATTAAACCCCAAAGATATTAATTTGGAAAGGGCTGAAGGATAGTTTTTAATAATTTCGAAAAATTTTATAATAGAAATTTATTAAAAAAAAAAGGTTTGGGAAGGGCTTAAGCCCTCACCTCCTCCACCTGTGTCCGTCACTGAATACATGTATTACTGTTATTTTGTGAAATGGTTATAGTGAGTAAAAGGATACTCCCTCCGTCCCAAGATATTAGACCAACTTTCTCTTTTGGGATGTCCCAACATATTAGACTCATTTCCTTTTTTTAGTAAAAAGCATCTATCTTATTTTATTCTCCACCTACTTTTATCTCTCTTCTCTCCCCTACTTTTTCCCTCTCTCATACTTTACTCTCTACACTTTAACTATTTAAATATCAATTCCTTAAATCATGTGCCCAAAAGAAGTGAGTCTAATACTCCGGGACGGAGGGAGTACTATGTTTAGAATTGCAATCTTCTTTATACTGATTACTCCCTCCGTCCCACATAATTTTACACATTTTGACCCGGCACGGATTTTAAGAAATGTAATGAAAAAGTGAGTTGAAATAGTTGGTGGGATGTGGGTCATACTTTTAAAGTATTAGTTTTATAATAAAATGTGAGTATGAATGAGTTAGTGGAATATGTGGTCCACTATCAAAAATGGTAAAAGTGAAATGAGTAAAATTATGTGGGACGACCCAAAATGAAATATTGGATAAAATTACGTGGGACGGAGGGAGTATATTTCAAAACCTAATATCAGAAAGCAAATGTTGAGATTTTGAAGTAAATTACAAGCAGAAAATCAATTTTTCACTACAAATACAAATTTGTCACCAATCCTCAATTGAGGTTGCTCTAATTAACCCAAAATGATAAAATTGAAACCTAAAAGTAAAACAGCATTAGTGTTCATTTGATCGAAAAAGTATTTATAATTTGATCTTTTCAAAATATATATTAGTAGCAATATTGATCTTGTCTTTGTGATTTACATCACATGCTTCCCGTATTAATTTATTTTTCATTCTAATTTAACTTGATTAATCCATTCTTACGAATATTTTTATTAAAAGTTAGTATTATATTGAAATATAAATAAATATAATAATTTTAAATTTAATTTCATAAAATAACGATTACAACAAATTAAAATCTCAATTTCATTATACCTAGATAGTATTTTTTATAGCACATACACCCTTAATAAGTACTACTCTGTAAGTAATTTTTTTTTGTTTGATCACAAATGTACCTAACCCACTTTTGCTGTAATCTGACTAATCCTGCTCGATCGAATTTGCGGACTAAGGCCGAACACGTGAACTCAATGTCACTTTACAGGCTATCGCACTGGGTTGTTTATAATGGCACATTATCTTTTTTATGGGTTTGGGCTTTAAGATTAAGCCTAATTACCGAAACAAAAAACATAGACCATATTTCTTTGATGCTGTTGGTTCGGGATGTGCAATCAATTGACTTTTCCCTTAATAATTGATTAATCTTTAGTTAGAGTTTATTTTGCACAAGTCAAATGTTTTTGATTTTGTGTTCCATCACGCTGCACCAATCGGTGGAAAAAATTGAACCAAGCCTTCCGTCCCATAATAGGAGACACATTTAGTGTAGATATAAATTTTAAGAAATGTAAAGAATAATGAGTTAGAAAAGTTAGTAGAATATGTGGTCCACTTTTTTATATTAATTTGGGATATTGACATCTAATATTACGAAACTTTCAAAAAGTTGGGTTTTTCCCACGAACTTTAAAATTGACAAATAATATCACGAACTTTACCCCGGGTTTGTTTTTTCCCACGAATGAAAAAATTCATGTTATTTTAATAGATTGAAGAACAATTTTGGAGGGTGTGCTTCAAGAAAAACTATCTTCAAAGATTGAAAAACTTGAAACTTTCAAAATTGTTGTCGAGAAATTACGAAGAAAAATCGGTACCATAATATTATTTGTGGGAATTTTTTCATTCGTGGGAAAAACAAACACGGGGTAAAGTTCGTGATATTATTTGTCAATTTTAAAGTTCGTGGGAAAAATCCAACTTTTTGAAAGTTTCGTGATATTAGATGCCAATATCCCTATTAATTTTTATAATAGAATGTGAGTGAAGTGAGTTAGTGGAATGTGAGGCCTACTTATCAATTATAGTTAAAGTGAAATGTGCCTCTTGGTGTGGTATGGACCGAAATGTCAAAATGTGACTCTTATTGTAGGACGAAGGAAGTACTAATTTAGAGCATCCACATCCATGCTCTTGCCAAGAGCATGGATGTGGGCCTGAACCACTTTTATTCATTTTTTACTCCCTGCTCATCCGCAAGAGCATGATCAAGGGTCTCACCATTCCAATATTCAATTTAAATACTTTAATTATTAAAAATATTTCCAAAATATTAAAATGCATTAAAATACCTGAACTACTGTTACAAATTACTAAAAAAAATAAAGAGTTATATAATTAAAATCCTAAAAATTAAAAATTACATAGTTAAAATCCTAAAAATTAAAAATTACATAATTAAATCCTAAAAATTAAAAAATACATCCGTGGAAGACTAGTCTGATGGCGGTATCCCCAATTGCCGCCAGAGGGCTGCTATCATTGCATGATGTGCGTCTAATTGCTGGGGAGTCATTCGAGACGCATCGGCGTTAGTGGCGTTATGCAAATGGCCCACAACGAGTTGGTGGTGGGTGGAGGCGGCAAAAAGGGAGCGAGAGCGGGAGCCGGCGGTTAGGCTGGAGTCGCGGCGCGATTGCGGCTGGCCGTCGCCTTTTTTCTTCCCTGCGGATAAGGATTTGATGCCTCCCTCATTTGAAAAAAGATCCTACATTTGCTATCTAAGACAATTAAACACTACTAATAATATGGACCCCACATTCCACTAACACTACTTCTCTATTACTTTTTTTCCTTCTCTGTTACTTTACCAATTCCACATTAAACACGTGTCATTCACAACGTGGTCTATTTTTCGTGGACGGAGGGAGTATAAAATTACAGTGTATGTTAAAACTCTTAAATTTTGTCCCACATCGACTTGGTGATGATCCTAACTTCTCTATATAAGTGTGGATAACCCTCCCCCTTATAAGGCCTTTTAAGGGTGAGTGAAACATTTCTATGGTATTGTAACACCCCGAATTTTCGAACCCTAATTTTAGAGCCCTAAAATTTATTATTGATGACGTGGGAGATGTGAATTATTTGATAAATGAATTTATTGCATGAGTTTCTTTGACCGGGAAGTTTGAAAAGTCAAAATTGTTGACTATGTGATGTGGCATGTGACTTATTAAATTATGAGATTATGTGGTAAATTATTTGTTTAAGGGTGAGTGAGAATATTAGGGATAATTTCCATAAATATTATGACCTTATTTTTCCTTGTTCAAATTTTTGAACCTTTCAACCTTTGAAGAGGAAATTCTATCTTTTCGGATTTAATTTAGTCCTTGGGATATTTATCCAAATTAAATCCAAGACCCAATTATTCCTTATTTTAAGGAGGGAAAAATCGACACCCCCTTTGTTCCTAGTGATTTTCGATAATCACCAATATAAGGAAGAGAGTATTAGTTTTATTATTTAATTGATCCCTTATTTGATTTTCCTTCCATACATATGATTTGAATATTCTACCAAATCTTTCCATACTTCAAGAGATCTTGCCATACCCTATTTTAGTTAATAATCAAAAATCCATGCCTTATTTAAAAGGCATAGAGACGCCTCTTTCCTTGCTCCAATGGGAGGATCTTTATTTTTATTTTACTCCATGATATTTTATTCTACTCCAGAAAAATACCAAAACAAAATCTTGGCTAATTAAAAAGCCTAATTTTCTAAACCTACATGCCTTGGAACCCTAGAGCTTATTTTTGGTATTTCTTCTTCCCTACTCCATAATATTGATTATTTAATTGTGGAGAATAAAATCTTACGAAATATTCTAAAGATCTTTTTGAGCTCTATAAATAAGAGGAACTCCTAAACCTAGCCATCAAATTTTCGCCCCCCACCCCAAGTACACGCCCCTCCGTCTTCTCCTTACTCTCTCAATTTTCTTCTACTTTACTCCATTAATCCTTCATCCTTTGAGAAGAAATTGAAGTTTGATCCAAGCATTTTCGAAGAACCAAGTCTTTACTTACTTTCTACCGATCGTTTTTCTCAAAAAGGTATTCTTATATTAATCTTCTTCTTTCTACTTGATTCCTCTTCTTTCTAACCGATTAATCGGTATTCTTGAACCCTCATGCATATTATTTGAGTGAAAGTGGGATAAAAGGGATATGGAAAATATGTATGCATGTTGTGTGTGTGTGTGTGTGTGCGTTGTGTCTTGGCAAAATACTCATGTGCGATATATGTTGATGTTAGATCTAGAGTCGAGATGCGAATGAATTATATATTTAGTGAGCATGATCTTGATTGATTAGTAATGTTAAGTTAAGTCGATGAGAAAAGGGAAAGCGTCGAGACATGCATGTATTAGGAGTTGAGTTAAGAATCTGATTTGTGATATGTGCCTATGTGATTAAAAAGGTGAAACCTCGGTTGCGAAGACAGATAAAGGAAAGAGAAACTTACTTGAAACCTAAGCAGTCGAGGTGGGCTTTACTCTTGAACACTCTTTTATTTTATCAAAAATATTGATTGGTGTTATAAGGGTGGTTTAACTGTTATACCATGCCTATATCTGTTTTATTGTGATATTGTGCGTCTGATACCTAGTTTGTGAGTTCGCTCCATTGGGCTATTGGGCTGTGGATATGTCTATACGAATTCGGGTCTGAGTATGGGCCGCAAACCCTACCAGGCTGTGTACACGAGGGGATCGGGAGCCGTCCTTGCTAGTCGGCCGGTCTTGTGGGCGAAAAGTGTGGCACACTTTCGTCGCACCATGGAATGATTGTGATTGTTGATTTTGTTGAGGAAAATGGGGAGTTATTTTGACTGGCCAGTCTATGGAAACATACTTTTGTGATACTCGTGATATTTCTCTTTTAACTGCTTAAAACTCGAGTTCACCTGGTAAGGGTGACATAACTTATAAAATGTTTTGGCAATGAGCTCACTGAGTATTTCAAAATACTCAGCCCTGCATGTGTTTTCCTTATGTGCAGGTTGAATGATGACGAGCGGTGGCAGGTGTTGAGCATGATAATTAATTAAGATGGTTGTTTGAACTTCGAGCGTAGTCGTGTCTTCATACATAGTTGCGTTTTCTCTTGGTCGCTTTCCGCTGAGTTTTTGATACACTTATGTCTATTTTGAATATTTTGCACTCTCCTTTCGGGTTAGAGGCTTTGGACTATCTTGTGGTTTTTATCTTGGAAACTATGTCATACTCTTGAGATTTTTGAACGACATTTATGATACATTCCTTTTTCTTATTCGAGTTTCTAGGTTAAGTTGTTGCTTTAAATGCTCTGATAGTTCCTTCTAATCTTTTGGTCAACACTCTTTAAATGAAACCCTAGCCTTTGTTTATTTCTTCGAGTCTGTTTGGTAGCAGTTGCCGCATTTATTGTACCCTAGGAAAGCGGGCTGTTACAATAGCGGTTCCAAGTCGATGATAGATTTTATCTCTTTATCTCTTCTCTTGCCTACCCACGTGATGGAAGTCTGATGTGTCATTCCGGCCCACACGTGAGCGTGTTAAAACTCTTAAATCTTGTCCTACATCGATTTGATGATGATTCTAGTTTCTTTATATATGTGTTTTTAAGGGGTGGGTGGCTCATTTCTAATTGTGTATATAAATATTATTGAATTAAAATAAAATTCTACTACTTATAATTTTATTTCAATTACAATTGGCATCTCTAAATATATAAAGCTACAGTTTTTGCAACCCAATTTTGGCGCCCAACTTCATAAAATGTTGCCAAAAGTTTATTTCTACGTATTGTAAGCTAGGTTTTAATATCGTAACACTAACTTTTGTTTATGATATATATTGATATGCACCGAATAAGATAGATGAAACAACTACTCAGGGTGTCTCCACTGGCCGCCGTCCCGTTCGCCCGTCGGCGACGTCCGACCGGACGTCCGCCGTAGTGAGCGGGACGTCCGCCCACGCCCGCCCCGAGTGCCCCTGCCATGAGCACGCCCCTCGCGTCGATGTCCGATCGGACGTCCGCCACTGTGGCGAAGGTCGGACGTCCCGGTCGGACGTCCGACATTTTTAACTTTTTAATTTTATTTTTTTAATAAACTCTATAAATAGGGCTCCCTCAACTTCATTTCATTCACACCATGACAAGTTTCTCTCTCTAAATCTACAAATTTCATTTCTACTACAATAGAGTACAATAGAAACTCCCCCACCACGAGCGGAGGGAACACACCCTCGATTTCCATCGGATCAGAGGGAAATGGGCGGTATGTCGGCGATGACTCCCTAAATGTTCTACAATATGTACACCTGGATGAGTCAGATGATGCCAGGGGCAGCGGGTATGCCGGCAAATATGTCGGGGATGGGTGGGACTATGTCAGGGGTAGCGTGGATGGGCGGTATGCCGCCAAATATGGCAGGGGTGGGAGGGATGATGCCTGGGGCAGTGGGGATGGGCGGTACGCCACCAAATATGTCGGTGGGTGGGTCGATGCAGCACAGGAGCCCGAGGATGCCTAGGGAATCTGTCTTTCGGCCATATATAGATTTGTTGGCCAATGATTCCCCTATTTCTGTTCCGGAGACTCAGTACGCCGGCATCGAAACTTTCTCCTTTGAGCAGCTGGGAGCGGAATTGGGGCTATCGCCGATCCGTGAGACTCCCGATGAGGCGAGGCCTGCTGCAGGGGGCAGGAGCAAAGACAAGGCCAAGGCCAGGATCGGGGGTAGGGGCAAGGGCAAAGTCCCGAGCTCTTCCTCGCACATGGGGGCAGAGGAGGAGGAGGAGGGTGAGGATGAGACTAAGAGGAGGACGATCTGGTCCGTGTGGGAAAATGTCGCGCTTGCGAAGGCATGGATCGGTGTTGTAGAGGATCCCTACACCGAAGCGAACCAGTTTGTTGGCCGAATGTGGCATCGCATTAGTGCCGCCTACCGCGGCATCAAACCGTCTGGGGCGAAGCCTCGCACACCCGAGCAATGCCGGAAACAGTGGCTTCGGTTGAGGCCTAAGCTCAGTCGTTTTGCCGCCCTCTACCAAAACAACATGCGCATGGTAACCAGTGGCATGTCTGAGGATGATGTGAAGAAACAAACCTTGGCCCAGTACCCCAGCCGAGAGTTGAGGATCAAAGAGTTTGACCAGTGGGAGGCCTTTCTCGTGGTCAAGGATTCACAAAAGTTTGCGATTGGTGTCGAATCGGGCTGGAAGCGGACGAAGATCAACTCTTCCGGTGAGTACAACAGCAGTGCTGGTTCGCACGAGCTCCCCGAAGCCGAGGAAGTGGCCCCGCTACCACGAACAGACTCTCGCCGTCGTCGTCGCCCGATGGGGCAACAGGTTGCGCAGCGGATGGAGAGGGGAAGCGGCAGCGGGTCCTACGAGGTCGAATCGGAGGCCCCAGGAGGCCCAGAGGACGACATCCTCGCCCACGCGCAGCTAACGAAGACCCTGATGCAGAGCACTATGAAGTGGTATAACGCGCAGGATCTAGTGTTGAAAAGGTTGTGCAAGGAGGTGGTCGACCAATGTCGGCGCGATTTAAGGATGCCACCCATTGATGATTATGGCGTCGAGATCGGGGGGCGGGGACGTCGGAGGCGGCAGAGGCATGGGCGATGGGGGACGAGGACGAGGAGTGAGAGCCGAGGGTATTATGTAATTTTATTTTTAAACTATGTTTTTTTTTTAAATTATGTAATTTTTTTTAATTATGTAATTTTTTTAATGAAGTTTTCGAATTTTCCCGTATTCCGTTTCGACGTATTAATTCTGTAAATTTTTAGTCCGTAAATTGAATAATTGTGGGAAGGGCTAGTGGAAGTCCTAGTGGGAAGTCCTGGTGCATGGGAAGGGCTAGTAATGTGGCAGTGAAATGGGAAGGGCTAATGCTGACGTGGCAGACAGTTTTTATGAGAAGGGCTATTGGAGATTCTAGTGGGAGGGGCACCATCAGTGAATGAAGCTTTACACATTAGACAACATCAAATATCGTGCATTGTGATGTAAAATAAATTTACAATATGTTTTGGCAATGACAGGTAGTGGCAGACATGACTTGACAAGTAGAATGTAAAGGAGATATAAGTGTTTATTTTGCATGTAATGACCAATATAAATTACAGTGCATTGATTTAATGAACTCCATCCGTCCTATAAAAGTTGAGTCGTATTTCTTTTTAGTCTGTCCCAATAAAGTTGAGTCATTTCCTTTTTTACTTAAAGACAAAACATCTAATCACTCTTATTTTATTCCATCATTTACTTTACTCTCTCTTATCTTTCCTACTTTTTTCATCTCTCCTATTTATTTAATATAAATTCTTAATCTCCGTGCCCAAAAGTTTTGTCTCAACTTTTATGGGACGGAGGGAGTACAAATCAAGTTTTGAACCTCTATAAATACCACAATAAATAAATCGTGTGAACAAATTTACTACTCCTACTACCAATATTTTAAAAATCGGACTGGCCAGCAAACCGGTGAAGCTACTGGTTCATGGTTCAATCGGTCCGACCGGTTTAACTACTGGTCGAACCGTTATACTATTATAAATATATTAAATTAAATATATAATGCACAAAAAATATAATAAATAATAAAATATAATTCATAACTAAACCATATAAATAATTAGTTATAGATATAATATAAATAAAAAAATAGTATTCAAATATTAAAATAGAATAATTTTTTATTAGTAAATACTCCCTCCATCCCACATTTGTAGTAACATTTAGTTATGGCACGGGTTTTAAGGAATTGGTGGAGTGTGTAATTAATGAAGTGAGAGGTGGAGTGTGTAATAAATGAAGAATGTTGGTGGAGTGAGATGATGGAGTGTGTAATAAATGAAGTGAGATGATGGAGTGTGTAATAAATTAAGTGAGTTGGTGGGTTCCTTTTTGACTTTTTGATTTGTTATTTTTGTTTTGATTTATTTTAATGTAGATAATGGCATTTGGGTGTAATTTTAGTGAATAATGAGGTAAAATTTTATGTGCAAATATGGTAAATTCTAAATGTTACTTCAAATGTGGGACGGACTTTTATGGCAAAATGTTACTACAAATCTGGGACGGAGGGAGTATAATTAAATACATAAATTATTAATTAGTGTAGATGAAAATATATATTATATGTATAAAAGTAGATAAAGTTCATGTTATTTAAAAAATGTGTGTGTGACGAAGTAATATTATAAAATTATTTAAAAAGAATATTAGGTAGTTTAAATAAAATATACGAATAATAATATTTAATAAATAGTGAACTATAACTAATAAGTAATATGTAAAAAAATATGAATGATAACTTGATAACTAACGATAAAATTTAGTTATTAGTAAGTATGAATAGAAGTTAAGATATAATAATTATAATTTAATATATACTACAGGGGATGTAATCAATTGCTAACTAATTACCAATTCCAAATTGAGACCAATTTTTAACCATTAAATTAGAAGATCTTGTGGTTAATATAATGCCAAGTGTAATATATTTTAAATTTAAATAATTATTAATTAAATTAAAAGGTATTAATGTCAAATCCTATATGTAGTAATTATAACTAACTACTTTCTCTATCCTCAAAATCATCTCAAATCTTTAAATTTACGTACTCAATTTAAATTATTTTTTCGCAAAAAATATATCAAATTAAAGATAATTTAATAAGGATTCCAGCGAGATCTCAATTGCATATGTTCCGACGATATTCGGGTGATGAAATTTGATAAATTATATTTCAATTTTCGTACATGTTGATAAGCAGCTTTTATCAACAAATGTAACAAAAAATCTCAATATATTGTAGGCAAAATGTCAATATTATGCATGTCCAATCTCAATAAAAATGTGTTGATATTTTCTTGTCCTTGTATTCATATTCTAATGTCATATCGTTGATATTTGTAATACACAATGTTGATATTAAAAAAACACTCACGAAAATTGTCATATGATAACATAATGACGATATTACCCTTTTGTTGATATTTTGTCTACTATTTATTGAGATTTGTGAGCTTTAATCTCATCCACTCATTTTAAAATCCAAGGGTGGAGATTTAGTCTTGATTTTGGATTAGGGTACTATAAGCATTAGAATAAGACCCTATACTATAATTACAAATTATTTATAGAATATATAATTAAGATGAATTATTTCATTAGCATGGGTAATTGGGTGTATAAAATTTAATGTATGTATATAATCAATGTTCATTATATTTCATCAAGGCCTTGTGGTGGAGTGGAGGAGGTGCTGATATTGGGAGGCGAGGTCATGGGTTCGACTCTATGCAAGATCAAATTTTGAAAAGATATTTTGAAATTGAAGAAAACCAGTTCCCGGTTACTGGTCCGACCGGTTCGGCCGGCCGGTTTCACTGGTTCAAAGTGGGTGAACTTGATGGCGGTTTTTATGGCTTAACCAGACCGGATTGCCTGCCGATTTGTGGTTGGACCGGTCGAACCGGCCGGTCCGGTCCGGTTTTTAAAACATAGCCTACTACTATACCGTAAAACTTTTATCTCAAATCGAAAAGTAATATACATGGTATGTTCTTTAGCATGTTATTTTGCTTCAATTTTTATCTTTCAAAGTTGTTTTTCGTTTAGATATTATATTTTACAACATGTTTTTTACTTTTTGCAGTGATCTGAAATAAGTAGAGAAAAGGAGAACATGTGAGAAGCAATGAAGTGAAACAAACACCAATAGATCATCCATGCAGGTCTGATTTTTCAAGTTGGCAAAAAGAGAATGGGTGGATTAAAAGAATGGAAGAGTAGAAGAATACAGAAAGAAGAGAAGAACAGTAAGCAATACTTACTTTTTTTTTTTTACTTTCTGAAATATATTTGTGGATAAAAAAAATTGAAATTTAATTTTTTCAAAAAAAAAAATTGAGTGAATCCCCACTCATAAAAATGGCAAGAAAGCAAAGGATGAGGAAGTCGAAAAAAAAATGAAAAATTCAAAGGAAAAATGAATTCAATTATGTCATACCTTTACCTTCTCCATATATATATATATATGTAGATTTGACGGATAATGAGGAAGCAAAAATAAATTTTCAACAGCGAAAACTACATGAAGATAAGAGTCTAATATTACGATGAAGGATAATCGGATAACCTTGGATCAATTAAAGTTGCAGGAGTTGGATATTGGAGGGGAGTTGGAACGGTTGACGATCACGTGTAGAACAAAGAAGAGGCGCTGCTATGAAGAATTAGCTGTAGAACCCTGGATGGGTTATTAATGACTTATATAATAATGTTGGGCCTAACATTGGGTGTAACTGTAAAATGTTGGTTTAAGTATAAAGAATGACCAAAAGATTATGCATTTATCTTTTGCATAAGGCCCGTAGGATTTTTGATATTAGGATTTAGTGATTTACAAATTCATGTTCAAATATATGTTGGAGACATTAGTTATAACTAGACTAACTAATAACAATTTAATTATATGGATGAAGACTCTAATCGGATACTGCTGCTTCAATACTTATATAATTAAACTAATAAAAAACAATTTGATTATATGGATGAAGGATTCTAACCGCATGATACATAAGGTTGTTGAATACTTATAATTTAAGTAATATTTTGTTATATTATGTACATTTTCTTAATTAGTTAGTAGATTATTTTAAATAAATAAATTATAATTTAATATTAATAAAATATTAAAGTTATCAAAATAATATAATTGTTCTTATAACGATGCATGATAATGTATCTTTCATCTATAATGAAAGTATATAGTTTAGTGTTTAAATTAAAATATAAAATTTACGATCTTGATATGTTTATAAACATGAGAAAGTAAAGTTGCGTATTATATTCCCAAGATTTATTCAGTGTGATAGTGTAATATTTTCCAAAAATAAATTACGTATAATATAAGATATGTAAACCAATTTGTAAAGAAATGTGCAAAGTGTAAATCGGAAGATTTTAAAAGAGTAAAATCTATAGACCAAGGGTTAATGTAACAATACAAGAGTAAAATCTATTGACCAAGGGTTAATATAACAATACAATCTATTGAAGATCAATAAAAAAATACTCTCTTCATCCCATAATAGATGACATATTTGAAAAAGGGAAATGCTACGTGGCCGCATTATGGCTGGCCACACAAGGGTATAATAGTAATTATAATTTCTAAAATATTAAATATACTAAGTTCAATTTTGAGTGCTTTGGTGGTTTTACTTAATTGTCCTTTGGAATATTTTAAAGAGTACTAATGTTCTTTATGCATTTACTTACCCAATCACTAATCACTGTTGAATAACTTTAATGCATTTATTCATCCTACTTCGCCGGTGAATAAAAAAGAATGGCTTCCCACCTTTCTATTCCTTTTCTCATTTCTTATAAATTTTAGTTTATCTAACCTATCTCAATTAAATAAAGTGAATATTTCATCACTATATAGTATCAAGTAAAATAAACTTTTAAAAAAAGTATTCTATTTATTAAAATCAGTCAAAAGAGAAATATAAGTATAAAATAATAGTAATACTATTATTTCATTAACATAATACGCTCTTTTTTGTTCTTATAATGTGATAAGTATATTGGTATATATAGTACATTATATTCTATTTCATATTTTAACACAATTAAATTATTAATCTATACTGTACATTATAAAATACATTAACACATGCATACTATTAATCGATTGATTTCCACTTATATTCGATCTCCCCGATTAAATTAATTTCGATTGAACGATTATATTGTTAAATTTCTGTCTTAATATATCATAGTAGAATTTAACGAACAATTTTGAATACGGTGGATCATATATTTAATAAAACAACTTAACAATATAAGCTAATGACACTCATCATTAATTATATAATTATATAACAATCATAATTCGTATAATTTTTAATGCAGTGTCATTAATGAAAGTTAAAAAATTAAGCATTAAACCGTCAATGAATAAAAAATAAAAGAGGTTTTGATTTTATGAATTTTGTAGAAATGAAAATATGAATAATATTTTTAATATATTAAAATTAAATTAAATATATAAAATAAAACAAATAATACTAAATGTGCATTAAACGATGAAGATATTCATATAAGATTCTTACACAAGGTATGTAGCGTATTTCCTGCATCATATCTCAATAGTTAGTATAAATAGATTTATTTGAATAATTGATTGTTTCAATTAATTTTGGACCAAATTGAACAATTAAAGGTGCCGATTGATTCGTTGTTATTATTATTGGTATAGTAATCATTGTTATTATTTTATAATATAGTCATCTAGTTTAATATGATTTCTAACTATATTAAATATGGTATCATAATAACTATATGTATTATTAGATAAATATTGAAATAATTATATAATAATAATAATAATAATAATAATAATAATTCATTCATTCAGTACTTCAAAAACAACCCAAGTTAAAATAGTAACATCCTTCCAATCTCATGTTGCCACGCGACACATATAATGCAAAATAATAACGTTGTTATGCAAAAACATTAGAAGGCATTGTTGGTGAATTTTCCATAGATTGCATTGTATACTGTGTATTTTGTATTATAAGATTTATTTTTACATTATAGATATAGACGGTTTATAATGCAAAATGAAATATCAGTAAAGAGATATACTATCTATAATATAAATTGTAAGCCAATTTCCACGGATTGCGCATTATAAACTTTATAATTTGCATTGTACACTATTTATTTGCATTATAGTGTTGTTATTTTGTATTATACGTGTCATGTTGTAGAACAAAGTTGGGACAATGTTATGATTGTAACGGTGGAAGGACACTAGTGCACACATATATATTAATTATCATTTAATAAAAATTAGTCAGTCACTAATTAGTCTCATGATTTAAATTTATACTATTAATTTAAATTGATTATTGTTTCATTTGAATAATTAAGGATTTGAATTGACTACTGATTAATTTCACAAATGATAATCCCAATTGATCTTCAATTCCAATGATTTTCGGTTGAAGTTTACAAATCACAAATAAGAATTTTAATTGTGGTTTAGTTCAACTTATCACTTGGATATTTCAATTGATATTATATAGTTGATAATTAAATTTCTTTTTCAATTTATTTGAACAATTGAGAATTCTCATTGATATATTAATGTGAGATATAGTTTTATTTTTATTTTTAATGTGATATTTGTTTAGGACAAACTAAAATATAAAATGTGACATCTATCTATTATGAGATGAAGGGAGTAGCAACTAACAACCTATTGAAGAGGTACAGCGTATGTAGGCATGTAGATCAACAAGATCTACAATGTTTGACCTCCATTAAATTACTCCACATGAAAACAAGGAGATAAGAAGTATCTACAATAAGATTATGACATATTTGTCTAATCTAACTCTTTGTGTAGAATAACAAACAAAATTAAATAAATTAAATAGATATAAAAATGTTAACAAAAGTATAGTAATTAAAAAATTACTACATATTATATCACACATTAAGAATGAAGTTTAATTTTTTTAGAAATTTGGTATTACAATATTCAAAAAAATTTGAAATTTTGAATTTGATTTCAAGTTTTATAATATTCAAAGTAAAAAAAAACTAAAAACAATAATATTTACTGATATATTAAGAAGATTTATAAAAACATGATCATAACAAAAATTATACTAATACAAAATGCTCAATATATAATTAATTTTAAATAAAAATATTTGTAAATGCTAAAATCTTAATACACTAACCAATTAAATTAGTACTCCAATCATTCGAATATAGTTAAGTTCTACGTATTCCTTTCGGACTGTGCCAAGTAGTTGAGTCATTTAATTTTTTGGCAAAATATTTTATTCTCTTTCTTATTTTACCCTCTCTTTATCCCTCATATTTTATAATATACTTACTATAATTTAAACTTTTAAGGTATGTTTTTAATTTATTGATTTGTAATCAAATTTATTGTGTGTAATTAAATTGTCATAATGAATATTTATAGATATAATTATTTGTACAGTAAAACTATTAATCATATTTGTAATACATTTCCTTTTTTTTTAAGGGTATATAATGATATTACTTTCTTAATTCCTTTTAATTATTTCAAATTTGTATTGAATGAATGAAAATCGTATGGCCGTGCATAGTACGGGTGGTAATACTAGTTTCCCAAAATAACCGATTAATCATAAATTAGAGTTTATTTTTGCGATTTTGTTCCTGCACCTGCACCTATCAGTTGAAAAAAATGAATTACCAATTTAGTGTGACGTCGAATCGCCGAGAATGATGGAACATATGGTCAGGAAAACGAAACCAACAAATAACTGAAATTAAATTCAAAAACTAGAAAACAATTAAACGACAAACTGCATGTTGTTCAATATTGAACACGGTTTGTCGTTCCAAATATTGAACAATAGTGGAACATGTTATTTGAATTGTGAACATGTTCATTAATGAACATGTTATTCAAGGCATTTTTTTGGGTTTTGACGAGAACTTAGAATTTTTTTTTACTTGCATTATTACAATTCTCACTTTTATTTCTTTCCATTTTACCAAACTACTTTTTTGTCATTTTTTACGGGATGCAATCAAATAAGTTAATTCTAATTATAGAAATTATTAAGGATTTTGAATACATATAAAATTCTAATCCATCTTACTAGTAATAATTTTACCCATTATCCTTTAAAAAGTTAAAATAACTCGGAGTAGTAAAAATAATTACTCTCTCAGTCCGTCATTTATAGTCTCATTTTGACTCGTTAAGAATTTTAAAAAATTGTTTGACTTTATGAAGAAAAATGGAGAAATGAATTAGTCATTTGTGTACCCCATTTTTATATATTGATTTTATAATAAAATGTGAGTGTAATGAGTTACGTAACGGTGAATCCCCTAATCTAAAAAATGGAAAATAACAAATGGGATTTTAATTTGTCGAATATCTAAAAATAGCAAAATAAGACATTGTTTCACGAACCTAGAGGGTATATATTGAAAGGCCGGATATAGGAGCCACAATCATGGGACATGGCTCACTACAAGTCTTTGTAGACTTTTGCCTACATACTATTAACAAAAAGAATTTATACCAAAACTATCTTTCATTTTGTTATTGAAATTACAATTTATGTGATGGAAAACAATAAAAAAAAGGATATAATGAGAGGAGAGTTAATGATAGCAACTTTGGTAGTAGAAGTAGTATTAAATTCCAGTATTACTTTATTCGATGAAAAAAAAAGACTTTAAATGGATAGGTTCATAGGACTATAGGAGGGAGTAGCTGTCAGACGTTTATAAAAGTATACGGAGTATTATTTTATTGGACATACAAGTTGTCATTAGCGTGTGATAGGTTGGCATGGGGCTTTTAAAAAGTAGTCGAGGAACTATGTACTCCCTGTGTCCCATAAAAGTTGAGTCGTATTCTTTTTTAGTCCGTCCCAATAAAGTTGAGTCATTTCCTTTTTTAACAAAAGACAAAACATCTAATCACCCTTACTTTATTCCATCATTTACTTTACTCTCTCTTATCTTTCCTACTTTTTTCATCTCTCCTATTTATTTAATATAAATTCTTAATCTCCGTGCCCAAAAATTTTGTCTCAACTTTTATGGGACGGAGGGAGTACTGTTCTTATATGATTAAATCTAATACAAAATGATGCGATAATGGTATGTAATGTAGACAACAAGTTGAAATACCTAATACTCCCTCCGTTTCATTGTAGTTGAGGCGAAACTTTTCAGCACGGATTTTAAGAAATGTAGACAACAAGTTGAAATACCTAATACTCCCTCCGTTTCATCGTAGTTGAGGCGGAACTTTTCAGCACGGAGTTTAAGAAATGAATGTTGAGTGTGTTAAATAAATAGATAAAAAAGTAAGAAAGAGAAAAAAGGTAGAGAGAATAAAGTAAGAAAGAGGAAAAAGTTACTATAAATGGAAATAACTCAACTATGAGGGAACTTCCCGAAATGGAAAAATGACTCAATTATGAAGGAACGGAGGGAGTATTATAGACTGCATTATTGATGTTGCATAGAGTAATAATCCCCAAAGTCAGCTTTCTTTGGTTATAGAAGTTAACGCAGCAAAACACATTATTGAGTGTGTGATGGATCAAGAGAATGAGGAACATGAACGAATGCTGTCATTCCTAAGAGGAAGAGAGGGATGCTTTCACTTGTATTCTTCAATAACTGATTTCAAGCAGGATTTGGGTGAAGAAGCTTTGGCACATATGGAATTAGAAAGCGGATGGGTTTTGTATGAAGAATTATTAGACCAATACAAAATCATAGCTCTGCTCAAACACCTTGCATCGACAACCGATTGGATGTATTCGAATACTCTGATACAATTTTGGAGAGTGGTGAAAGTGGAGGGGAGCCATCACTACCTCTCTTCCTCACACCACCCTTTTTTTGTTAGCAGTCTCAAAAAGGGGTTATGTTGGTACAGGAAGCTATGTAGAGATCATGAGTACGTCGTCGACGTCACTGATGACGAGCAGCTTGGAAGCGTGGGACGGTGTACCGGAACAAGCTACCCGAATCCACACCTGATCTGAGACTATACTCCACCTATGAATTTCTGATGCGGGATGAAGCTGCTCGCTGCGGTCTCAAAGCTTACACGGCACTGCCTCTATTTGATTCACATACCTATCAATACAACGGTATGTTGGAGCTCTTTCAAAGCTACTTTTCTTCAAATAACAGTGATCGTTTACTATCTCTGCTGGATCAAGCACTACAGGTTATTCTTATGCCCGATTAATTAATTACGAGACTAATCATGTAGATCAAATTATTTTATAGCTCAATCTTAATGTTGCCATATATCACTATATCAGATTGCAGGGTTGAGTTCCAATCACAATTACATTGCTATTAGCTGCCCAACAAAAGAAATGGTAAACTTAGCATTCCTAATCATGTTTAAAACGAACCATTTCAATTACTGCAGTTTCTTATTTCGTCTCCTCAATATGAACAGCAACAACCTGAAAGTGGAATAATAGAGGTACTTGAATTGGCTGTGGCGATAGTCCCCCGACTATATCTAGCACAAAGTTTGGATCCCTTGTAACAAGCAGTGTGTTAACATCTCCACCAACTTATGCTGCATGGAGATGATAGCTTTCATAGATTCTCAAAGTAAGACATTTAACTCGTTGGGTGATATTGATGAAATTGATGATAAAATGCATGACTATCTTCAATCTTGTAAATTTCACAAGCTTCACATAGATCTTCACAGTTGCCATTCAAATTTATGTGGTCTCACTATATCTGAGAATCCGTTAGCCCACTATGCCCAGAGAGCAAAAATGTCCCATTGCATTACACTTTCTCATCAAAGCAATAGCAATCACTTGTACGTCATCCAATTTTTTCTTCGGCCAAATTATATACAAAATGATCATTCTGTACACTTGCTCTTAAGGATGCTGGAGATCAATCTCAAAAGTGTAATATTTTTATCTGGGAAACAACTTCTAGAGGATTATCTAAGGTGTGATGCAATAGACTGTGAGTCAACTAATAGTTTCAGTTTGATGAAGTCTTACAAGCAAAACTTTTTGGACTTGAACATGACAACATACTTGAAGATGGTAGACTTGTGCTGCCTAAAAGTTTTCTCTGCGGGTAGGAATAAAGGATGGGTTTTTCGCTTGCCAGCTAGACAAAGCGTATGTGAAAACCATGTTAAAAGTAACACTTCATTGATCAAGAAGATGGAAGGTTTAATGAAGAAAATAGCAATGAATTCTTGGCAACACAATAAATGGATAGTCCAATTCTGGGCGCCCAAAATGGTGAAGAATAGGTGCTATCTAGAAACTTCAGATCAGCCTTATGCTGTTGGTTGTCTTGCAAAGGGTATAGCTGCTTTTAGGAAACAATGTACAAAAAATTACTCCCTCCGTCCCGCTTAAGATGACACGTTTTCCTTTTTAGTTTGTCCCAACTAAGATGACACATTTCCTTTTTTGGTAACTTTCTCTCTCCAATTAATACACTCAACCACTTTTTCTCACTCCTATTAAAATATTCATCTTCCTTTATCTCTCTACTTTAATACTTACACCCACCTTCTCTCTCTCCAATTAAACACTTTAACCAATAACTCCTAAAATCTCGTGCCGGCTAAGCAATGTGTCATCTTAGCCGGGACGGAGGGAGTACTATTTTGTGGACAACCAAGCCAATCAAGATGAACTCGGACCCCCTGGACGTGTCTTTAGATTCGAACTCCCTGAAATCAGCCCTGACCTCTTCTACTATACGAGAGAAGAATTTCCAGTAAGAAACTCTGCAATGCTTTGTTGTAATCGTGGATACATGGTTTTACCTGTTTTTGATGATGAAGAAGACATAGCAAATCAGAAGCTCGTTGGTGTGCTAGAGTTCCTAGGATTTTATTATTCTGACCTTCAAAGTATTGGAAAACAACTAGAGGTACTACCTCTTCCCACTTTTGACTTATCGCTATAAAAAATATTTTGTGAAAACAATGTCAACTTCCATGTAGGTAGCAAAACTGAGCTCGACTCACATAGACTTCTGCCCAAGATTCTTATCAAATGAACCTATCAATGTATGCTTTCACAAGATTTCACATTTATAACTCTATCACAAATAGTCTTTATACTAATATGTTCTATTTGATCAGATTGTCAATAGCAGGAGAAAAGCTTTGGAAGAACTCCGCTGTGCCCTTCACGGAATCATGGACCTTCCCCAACTCCATATGGCAAATGTTTGGGTCCCTAATAAAGAATGTGCTAGCGCTAGCAATAGTAATAGGTTCTGCATGGAGTTGACATTATCTACTAAATCTTACTTAAAGTGTATGCCTACTGATTCAGTTCACTGGAATCATGTCCATGCTAGCAAAGGGATCGTTGGAATGGTGTTGGCATCCGAAAACAAATCATGCTTTTGTCCAAATTTAAGTGGATTAAGTATAGTCGACCAGCCCTTGTCACACTATGACATGAGTGCTCAACGTGATGTTTGTTTTGCAATTTGCTTGCAAAGTTCACACACGGGCTACCTTTTGTATGTTGTGGAGTTCTTTCTCTACCAAGGTCCTGCAACGTATAAGTATGTTGGGTCCTTTTTGAGCCTTCTATTGCCAATGATAAAACATAAATTCGGATCATTTAAGATGGCATGTGGGAATCAACTAGGAGAAGAATTGGTGGTTGAAGTTATTGAATTTTCAGATGCAAACACACTTGATTCCTCTGAATTAGAGTCTGCATGTGTGTATCCAGTCATATTTAAAAGTGTGCAGTACAATCAAGAGAAGTACCATCACACTGAAGAACAACGACAAAAGGAGTACCATCATATTGAAGAAGAACAACATGTAGTAGAATGCAATGAAGAAGAACAACAAAATAAATACCTTCAATATTCTATAGAACAACACAAAGAAGAATGCATCGTTGCTGCTTCAGGTTCAGATACAAGAGAGAGAGAGAAGAGAAAAAACTCCCCCGATCTTAGTATTGAGGTTCTCACATCATATTTCGGAATGAAGTTAAATGATGTTGCAGAAGAGCTCGGTAGTGAGTATAAACTATTATTCAATCTTGTATGAAACTAAATGTTTTATTATGTACTGACATTAGCGAGAATTTACTTGTTCTTACAGTTGGAAGATCAACAGTAAAGCGTGCATGCAGGCGAAACAACATTCGAAGATGGCCAAATAGAAAACAACACAAGAAAAATCCACCTCTTTTTGCAGAAGGAAGTGTTGCAGATTCAGAGCAAGAGATATTGCCATCAACCTTCATCCATTAGAGAATCTGACACAAATAAACACAGCAAGTGCAGACAAGGTGATTGTAAAGGTGAAGTAGAGAAGATAAAATAAAATTTGAATTGTCTCTATCATTATTAGGATTAGCAAAGCTTAGTGAAGAAGTGGCAACAAGGCTAAATCTGGAAATGGGAACATTCAAGCTGAAATATGAGGGTGAAGATAGTGATGAGATCTTACTAAGCAGAGATGTTGATTTGCAGCTTTGTCCAAAGACTCAATCAGCGACAGGCAATAAAATCATCGAACTGTTGGTTCGATGACAAGCAAAGTTTGTATTTTACTGCTTATCTTTGATTTTGGTGTAAAACCTAATTTATACTGCTGCATAGAGCAAAATAATTACTAATTCTCATCTATTAATGACCTAGAAACAGAATTGTGATTTGTACTTTATGGGTAAAAGCTACTTTATCGTACTTGATTACTCTGAATTAGAGCCAGCATATGAGTTGCAAATTCTAAATCATTACTAGGGTTGAACATAAAACTTTTTTATCTTGAACAACATTAGGGACAAGAGATCGTTTTGGTGTCTCAGTTTTTCTCTTAGATATGGAATACTAAATGAACATTGCCAAAGGTTTTTAAACGGATCTCAAACTATTTTCAAACAGTAATGGTTAAGCTTTCATTAAACACGAAATAGAATAAATTTAAGACAAGATAGTATAAATTTAGGATTAACCGAATACTACCATTTAGCTTTACTAATTGAGAAAATAGCCACTCGTCACATATGAAAGTCAAAAATAGATCAATAGTTACAGCAAAGAAAGGATGAATGGGTATATAGCAATGTATACCATAATAAGGAAAGGAATAATGGGTATAGCAATGTATTGCAAGAACGGATTAATGGGTACAGTTAACATTGCTTTGTCAACTAAAATTTGATCCAGATCTCATAAAATTTATCACAAATGCCATTTGCATGAAAGATATAGTACCATATTACATATAAACAGATTATAAACAAAAATAACACTGATTTTAACGAAAATCACAAATGGATTAAATAGTAGATCCAAAAACATGTAGTTCAAAATCGTCATAAGACTAAAACATAAGAAAATTCGAGAAGCAATTAACGTAAACGAAATTGAAACCCTAGAAACGACGCGCTGCGAATTCGATAGGCTACTTAGATCTCTGCCTCATCTTTCGGCGCTTCCTTTTCAACCTCCTCATGCGCTTCTTCTTCCACTGTTAAACATAATTAAACCAGAGGCAAATTCTATGATAAGAATATTATTTATATTGAATGGACAATTTGAAGCTAAATATTTACCTTAGCTCTCATGGTTGAAGGAGAAACTCTAGTTGAGAAATCGCCTCTTCGAACGCAAGGTGGAAATTGGATGTGGCAGTGGAAATAAACCCTAGGGTTTGAGTTGTATATATAGCAGCCTTGTCTGGATTTAAAAGGGCCTTGCACTGGTTTGGGCTTTATGGTTTTGTAAATGGCAGCCCATGATATAATTCTTTTCATAACGCTGTTGGGATTTACTAATTTTAAAATGCATTTATAGTGTTGTTATTAAGCTGTTATTTGTTCAATCAATAAAAGTAAAATTGTTTTATTCTAAAAATTCAAGGAAAGAAAAGGAACTAACACACGAGAAAATTAGAAATCATGCAATGGTACGATTTTTTATTAAGAGCATCCGCAATGGTGCTTAGGCCAGCAATAGGCCAGTCATTCTCTTCCATGCCACGTCAGCAACACTAAAAAATCTACATGCCACATCAGATTTAGGCCAGCCATAGGCTAGCCATAGGCCAGCCGCAATAAAAATAATTCAAAATATACTACATTTATGGAATTAAAATTACGATTAAAATACGGAATTAAATTTACGAGACATATACGGGAAAATTCATTAATTTTATTTAAATAAAAAAAGTACATTAACTAAAAATCATAAAAATAACATAATAAAAAAAATCCGGGCTTCCACATACGAGCCACCTTGAATCTGTTATAGTTTGCCGCTAGCCGAACGGGGGTAAAGTGGAGAAATGGTAAAGTAAGAGAGAGAATAATGTTGACAAGAGTCTTCTCAACATTATTCTCATTTTTACTTTACCATTTCTCCACTTTAACTATTTTTTATCATTTTTATAAAATAGGTGCGCAAAAGTGACCGGGACTCTTAATCGCGGACGGAGGGAGTACTAGTAAACGTTTTTTGCTTAATTTAATAAAATTAAAGTTTTCCTCTACTTATAACACATAAAATGGAAAAATAACGAAACGAATATGAAAACAATAAGAAGTTATAAAATGGAAAAATAACGAAACGAATATGAAAATAATAAGAACAATGGATATAAATGTAACATTCCCTTAAATTTTTGAAGAGTTAATCAAATGTATAAATTATTAAGTTAGAACCCTTCTCAAACCACTATAGATAAAGAAATTGGAAAACCATTAAAACTATTATTCCTATTTTTTTATTCTTTTGATTTATGAAATGGAAGGGGTAGAATTCCTTGCTTAACATACCATTTGAACGTTTGTGAAGCAGTAAGAAAACCTCACGTTACCTACTCACCCTTTCTATCATTTTAACAATTATTTTGTCATTTTAAATTATCCACGATTTTTAGAGTCATTTATTTTATTCTATCTTTAGTATAAGAACCCCACATTCCACCAATCTTTTACACTCACAATCCAATATAAAATTACGTAATACTTTAAAACCATGTTTGGTTGGCGGGAAAGTAAAGTTGGCAAGGAAAATGATTCCTGGGAAAATGAATCACGGGAATATGATTCCTAGTAACTTTACTTTCCTGTGTTTGGAAAATATTAAGATTTTAAATTTATATTTAATCTAAACACCAAACTAAAAATATACTTATTACTTTTTTAATTATAAAAAAGAATAATATTGTAAATTTTTTTAATAAATTATTAATTATAAATAATAATTATTATATTATTATACTTATTATTAGGATGGATAGTTTAAATAATAATTGTAATTATAGTTACATGCAGTATTATACTCATTTATTATAATAATAAATATAATAATTATTATATTATAATTATAATATTTACGGATATTATAATTGAATCAAATTTTATAAATTAAAATTGCAATATGGCTTTATTGATTAATTATTAATTTATAAAATATAATAATTATTATTTATTATACAATTTATATTATATAATTATATTTTATTTATTGATTATTAATTACTATTATGAATTATTATAAAATATAGTTATAATTATGATCATTTTAACTATAGTTATTTATTATAGTGAACTTAAGTATGATTTATAATTTTAAATTATTTTTAAAACATTGTAATTAATAATAATAATAATAATAATAATAATAATAATAATAATAATAATAATAATAAAACTACACTATATTGCTTAAATATGTAAGAATCCTAAAACTGGAAAAAGAATAACTAAGAAAAGTTATGATTCAGAATCCTGGAAAGTTGTACTAACTTTCCTTGTTCTCGGATTGTAATTACTTTCCCAATTTGATTAAAAACCGAAATAAACACATGAATTTAAAATTTAAGGAATCGGATTACTTTTCCAGACAGGCAACCAAACATGGCCTAAATGAATCTCACATTCCACTCACTTTCTACCTTTAATTTTCTTAATAAAGTCAAACAATTTCTAAAACTAGTGGGATTCAAAAAGAGGTCTTTAAATGGTGGAAGGAAGAAATAATAAATATCACGGGTTGATTGCAATTTCAAACAGAGGAAGTTGTAGGTTTCTTTTCCCATTACTATGATCATAAGAGCATCCCCATCCGTGCTCTTATTTAAGAGCACGAAAGTGGGCCCGGACCCACTTTTACTCCTTATCCTTAGGTAAGAGCAAAACACTCACATCCGTGCTCTTCCGTAAGGACAAGCTCAAGGGTCCCACCATTCTATTATTAAATTTAAATACTTCAATTACTAAAAACATTTCTACTATATAAAAATATGTTAAAATATAAAAATTACATAATTAAATCCTAAAAAATAAAAATTACATAATTAAAATCCTAAAAAATAAAAATACATAATTAAAATCCTAGAAAATAAAAATTACATAATTAAAGACAAAAAAATTACCCCATATAAGACTAGTCCTCTATCCCCGTGTAAGACTAAAAATTACCCTGGTTTCAACTCCAAGCTTTAGTAGGGTCGCCAAGGCGGTACTGATTATGTCGAGCTCGCTCTTACCGCTTCCCGCCGCTCGCTCTTCTTGTTGGTAATACCCCTGGAACTTACCGATTGTCTCGTTGGCTCTGAAGATGCAATTGCACACCATACTATCATTGCTAGGGATGTCAATGTAGCCCGCAATCCGTGGGTTGGCCCGAATAGGCCGCTAAATTTATAGGGTTAGGGTCGGAAATTTCTAGCCGACAAAAATAAAACCCGATAAGCCCGCACCCGATTAAACCGCAACCCGTTAGGGCCAGACTCGAAAACCCGATGGGCTGGCCCGATAACCCAGTAAAATTTATATTTTTCAATTTTTTACTCCTAATTCGACACTTCGTTGACTAATTTTATGACTTAGATAACCAAAAAAAGATGACTTTCAATTTTATGATAAAATATAAATTATATATTGAATTTTTATTAATATAATAATTGTTAAATAAATTAATCTCACTAAAAGAATATTTAAATTTTTCACATGCATTAAAATTTCACGAAATATCACAAATATTAGTATTTTATGATTGAGTTTAAGCATATATATCAAATTTATCATAATTAAATATTTTATATTTTATAAATATAACTAATTTTCATTATGATTTATTGGATTGTTCGAGCCTTAACCTTATCGATAGCAACCCCATTAACCCGTCGGGCTAGCCCGAAATCCGAGCTTTTAGGGTTAGGGCCGAACTTTTACAACCCGAAAGAAATCACAACTAGCAAGCCCGCACCCGATTGACCCGCAACCCGAGTAGGGTTGGCCCGAAACCCGATGAGCCGGCCCGATTGACATCCATATCATTGCGATAGATGGTTCCCCTCGTCCGGGTTTCATTGTTAAGACGAGTGATGCGCCATCAATACCTTTCCCCGGTTTGGTTCGTGCCAACTTCCGGATCTCGGAGACTGCCAAGTAGGCTTTGAACATCTTCATCATCTCATCCGGAGTGTACGGGGTGCGGGTACCACGAGTAGGAGGAGTAGGAGTAGAGTTGCCGCTGCCTCCCGATCCGGGTTTGAGTGCCCACCCGTATCGCCCATCAGGGGCATCTTGGGCGTCCACCGGGGTAAGGCCGGTAGCCACCCGGAACTTGAGAACCTTGGGTTTGAGGAGGGGCCAAAAATTGTGTTTTCGGACTAGAGAATGGCTCGTAGCCGAACTATTTGTGGTTCCAACCGAAGGAGCCGGATATTGTGTAGTGTGGTGGAAATTTAGATGAGAGAATATGAGAAAAAAAGATGAGAGAATAGATGAGAATTGATGAAAGAATAGATGAGAATTGTGTAGTGTTAGAGCATTCACAATGGATGCCCTAGTGAGAGCCCTAGTGGTTGCCAGGTCAGCATGCCCTATCTTTCTGCAATGGTGGAGACCTAGTGCATGCCCTATCTATTATCCATTTCTCATTTCAATTTTAATTTTAATTTTTTTTATGTTTACTGAAAATTGCTGATATTTTAAACTGCGTGCATAATAAGGCATATCAAGCTTCCTGGTTCCAGAGAATCCACTAGATCACAAGGTCTAGGAATTCACGGAACGCTGAAAGATCTCGGTCGTTGGACACACAGAATATCACTTCAAAACCCTCAACCCGTGTATACTAAAATTAGTATAGGGAAGTAGGGATCGATCCCACAAGGACAGATGCGAAATCTTGCATTTAAAGGGCTTTTTGGGTGGTATGGCTGCTGCCACGCAAATTTGGGTTGAGGAAATTATACTAGACAAAGGAAAAGAAATTTAACTATATCTAGATCTAAGAACAGGAAAACAACCACGTAACATAAATTGGCATTATATCATCACTATCTCAAACAAACTTCCTAGATCTAGTAATATCACTACCTAATCTAGCTAGACAGACTCGATGCATGCAGTGGGGACCATTTTCCCGAAAATAGAAGCGTACGACCAAAAAGCTGCAAAATAACCAACTCTAAGCATAGAAAACATGATGAAAACAGAACAACACTAACAACTCAACGGCGACCAACAAATCGGACGTCAGAAAAACGCCGAGAAACCCAACAAAAAACTCAGATCTCTATCTCCTGGATGAAGTAACGCAAAAACGAAAGCAGAAATTCAAAATCCATGCACAATTTCAGTTCCCTGTTCAGATCCACACTTCGGATGCTAAATCCACTTTGGATCCAAGCATCCGAGACAAACTCCGATAAAAATCATCTCCATAACTACAGATTCGCCGATTCTTCACAGATCAACAACAACAACCACAGATCAACAACATATTTCCCAGATCAAGTACACAAAACATCCAACACAGAGAATAACAATCAATCTCTGAAACAAAACTCCTCAAAACATAGAATCAACGTAAACCAACACAGAATCAACACCATCATGACATAAAATAAAATTCATAGATAAACGATAAGTAGCAAAACGAGCAAATCGACTTCGAAACGACGAAGTTCGACAGAAATCAAAACACAAGTGTTGAAACGTAAACGATTGTATCTTCGCCCTCCTTGAGGACGGTGTTGCACAGAATTTCCCGAAGATAGGACCTCTATACCACCCCAGAATTCCCATTTCCCAAGTGTGCGTGTGTGTGTGTGAGCTAAATCGTGTATATCATGTGTGTTGTATGCTCATCCTTATATAGGCATGGAAGTGGGTCCAGCAGAGGCTCTTTTGTGTGAATAGTCCTCTTTGCCCTCAGCTTCGGACTTCCTTCGTCTAGCCATTTTCTTCCTTGATTCTGCTCACTTTTCGCCTCCTTCCTTCGCTGGTCCACTGCCTTCAGTTCTTCCTAGACCTGACGAATTCCTTCACACACCTGGCTTAAACAATGTGTTACACCCAGTAAATGGTGATTTTTCATCATATAACCGATGCATGAAATTAGCCTTATCATTTACTAATTATAAATAGCAAAATTAGACTTCTAAATTAAAGAACTAGCAAAAAACATACATTACTTAATTTTTTTTAAAAAAAGTTACAATAAAGAGGTACAATTTCAACGACCACTACGTATCCAAACTTGTTCAATCATGTCGTTCATGAGATCAAGATGAGCTTGTTGGTTGCGCATGCTCTCCTGGGCTTGTAATCTCTCGCTGAGTCCATAGGGTAAACCTCGAACGACCGGCGGGGCTGCATGACCTGCGCTCGGAGCGGCTTCATCGTCGGACCACTGGCTAGCTGCACGACCTTCATCATGAATAATCATGTTGTGCAAGATGATGCACGCGTACATGACATTGGCGATATGATGCCTGTACCAGGAACGAGCCGGGCCTTTCACTATTCCCCAACGCGCTTGAAGCACACTGAATCCTCGCTCCACGTCCTTCCGTGCAGCCTCCTGCTTTGCTGCAAAAAACTCTCTCCTCGCACCCGTTGGGCAGGAGATCGTCTTCAATAAAACTGGCCATCTCGAATAAATGTCGTCGGCTAAGTAGTACCACATATGATGCTGATAAGGCTCGTTTCATGCATTGGTTTAGGGTTGAAATTCTGTACATTTGGGGCGCTAATGTGCGTTTATGAGTTCAAGTGTGTAGTAAATCTGCTGGGCCTAGGAGTTGCTATTACCTGACCTGGCAGATGCAAAAGAGATGAAATTGAAGCAAAAATTAGAAGTCGTCGTTCGGACCTGGGAGAATCAAAAGTTGGCGACAGGAGCAGAATGGAGCTAGAGCAGATTATTTTAAAGAGTCTTACTCAAGGGCAAGAGCGTAAAATCACCAGAGGGATACCCTAGGGATCAGAGCCTCACATATATAAGGAGCTCAACCTTGAAGAACACGACAACCACTTCTACACTTTCTTAGCTCTAGCTTTCATTCCATGCTTTAGTTCCATACTTCAAATTTCTCATTTCGTCTGCTGCGCACTTGGAAATGGAGGATTCTGGCCACCGTGGTTCTCATCATTGTTATTTTGCTGCTGTGTAACACCGCCTTGTGTATGGAACTCTAGTTTAGTACTTGTTGGTTTTAAATTTCGCAACTCTAGTTTCTGACTTTGATCCACTGGATTCGAACCTAATTCTCTTTATTATGAAAGTTTATGTTGGTTTCTGTTGCATATCGCTGAGTTGATGTATATTTCTTGCTTTTAGCTTTCGTTATTGTTGATTGTTGGATGTTTGGAGCTGAGATCTGTTGCTTTGTTGTTGGAGGTTGTGGATTTGTGTATGAAGATGTCTGGAATTGTTGAATCGTGGTGTATTTGAGTTGGAGTTTCGCGTATTTGGAGTTTGCTGTTTACGTTGTGCATGATTATGGCTGTTCACTTTCTGTTTCTGCATCCTTTAGGTCCAGTAGCGTAGATCTGTTAGTTTAGGCTTTAATTTCTCATTTAAGTTTAGATCTAAAGTTTGCTCTGTTTTCATGGTGTTTAATACTCTGTTTTATCTGCTATTCTCGTTTGATTCCCGAAGAAGATGAAGTTGTTGGTAGTTAGAACCAGATATGCTTTATGTCAGCGCTTTTCAGCATGTACTTTACTTTTCTGCATTGTCCCCTAGACCCTGTCAGTACGATCTGCTTTGTCTTTTTACTTTTCTGCATGCTTTTCCAGACCCTGGTAGTTTAAGGAAATTTGTCTTTACTTTTCGCTTTATGCTTGTCTGTCCAAATTAGGAAAGTCCGTCTAGTTAAGTTTACTCCAGCTGTTTTAGAATTTTAAAATATCTCAGTTTCTCTAAGTCATGCAAGTTCCGTACGTTCTCACTTCTTAGACCCAGTAGGTAGAGTAAAGTTTTTCTTATCTCTCAGACCCAGTAGTTTTAAGTTCTCAAGCCACAAAATTGCGTGGCAGCAGCCAGCCCCCTTTTCCCAAAGCATCCTCAAATGCAGTTTCGTGACACCTTCGTCCTCGTGGGATCGATCCTTTACTTCCCTGTGCTAAGTTGTAGTATAGTGGGTTGAGGTTTTTGAAGGAATAGAGTGTTGGGACTACCGCAGCGGAAGACACGAAAAACAAACAGGTCCTAGACGGATCTATTTAGGTGATTATGCATTCGACTCCAATTTCATGCAATAAACATAGATCTATAGATATAACATCAAATAAACACATAATCATGCATATTCGATGTAGATTCGATTGTTACCTTTTCTTGATCCATCATAGGATCGAAGTTGCTAGCTGCACCACCCGGAGATCCTTGGTTTATCGATCGTGAATCTTTCAACCTATTCCCTTGCCCTTTCATCCGTGTGGGCGGATCTCGAAGAACCAAATAAAAGTGATATGAGATCTAGGGAAAACCAACACCAACACGAAATTGTCTTGATCTAATCCTATGAATTAGGATAGAACAAGAACAAAAACCAAAACCCTAATCTCCCTCGTGCAAAGGCACACAAACCGAGGCAAGAAGGGAGAGAGAGAGCGCCGGTTATGGCGGCTAGGGTTAGGGTTTGTGATGTGTGTGGTGCTTGCTAGGGTTTCCCATCTCTACACTATTTGTAAGCATGGACTTGTTGGGCTAGGATGGGGATCCATGGAATGACTTAAGTGTTGGGCTCACCCATTAGATAAATTACTAATTAAATCAAATGACCCATGATTTAATATATTATCAATGGAATATTATTTTGTTCCACTAAAGAATAATATTGCACTCCCACTTAAATCACCAAATTACAAATAACTTGGGTCCATTTTATTTTATAATATTTCCCGCGTTTAAGATTATCTTGATCCGTCAATTTAATTCTTTTGTCTGCTATGTGACTAGAATTAAATTAATTCTCCAAAGAGTTTTTCTAGTTTGAAACTTTATTTATTATTCGTGGAATAAATTCCAACTGCGCAGTTTTCTGAATAATAAATTCTTTTTTAAACACCTCTTGGGGATCACCCCTTAGGGATTTAATCATACCACACTGAGCACGCGAATTCTATGAAATAATATTCCAATACCTTCATGTTATTCAATTACTACCACCCAAGATATCATGAACTTGAGTTACGTACAAACTCTCACATATTGATAAGTCAAAGTGGCGTTTGATTGAATAAACAATATTGATATTAATATCATAGACTAGAAAATACTAAACTTTCTGAAATATATTCTTTCAGTAGATAGCAATAAAGAATACATTTCGGATTAAATCCTTTCAGTGCTTTACCACACCGGTGTTACTAATCTCTTCTTAGGTAAGAGAGAATTATCACAAACACCGCAACCGTACCAATAGGTAGCCAAAGCCTATCTAGGTTGTAAATGTGTTTTTCTTCTTACTAGATATGGCAAGTCCCCTACTGGAAAACTCATGAGGAGATTCATCGAATTTCCCTACTTGACCTTCTTAGTAAAAAGCCTTAGACTTGTTTATCATATTTCAATAATGAACCATTATATTATATTATTTATTCTCATAATTAGGTAAACAAATGGACATGGCGTTTCTCGTATACATGCACAAGCTGACTGTACAAAGGCATGTACGCTCGAAGCATCTTTTAGTATACAAACCCCAACATAGAGTGCATCCAACGACCCCTTTCTGATAGTTTCATGATCTTCTAGCCTCTGAAGTCTAGTCGAATCCTCTGGACCTGTTAGATCGAGTGACATATATCACAAAACCACACTGCACGTTTCTAGCCCTTCAGATTTTTTTGCCCGTTGGCAGTGAAGCTGATAACCGGACCGTTGCCATTGCATTGCTCGGTGAATAGACTGGACGAGTTCATCACATTGATGTCGTTGTTGGACCCCGCCACGCCAAAGTGAGCATGCCAAATCCAAAGACTGTGGTCAACGATTGCTTCAAGGATCATCGTCGGGTGGGTACCCTTATACCCACTGGTGAATTGGCCTCTCCACGTTGCAGGATAATTCTTCCACTCCCAGTGCATACAATCAATACTCTCTAACATTTCAGGAAAGCCGTGCACCGTATCGTGCATCCGCAGCAGGTCCTGGCAGTCTTGGGCATTCGACTTGCGCAAATATGTGGCGCCGAAGGCGTCAATAACGGCCGCACAAAAATTTACCAGACACTCCCGGCCAGTTGTATCCCCGACGTGAAGATACTCGTCGAACATGTCCGCCGTAGTGCAGTATGCCAACTGACGAAGCGCAACCGTGCACTTCGTCAGCGGGGATGGACCCTTTCTGTGGGCCGTATCTTCCCGCCGCTGGAAGTACTCGTCGCGCGCCTCCAACGCGTGAACAATCTCGAGAAACAGCTCTCACCGCATCCTAAACCGTCGGTGAAAAACCAGCGTGCCCCACCGGGGATGTTCAGCGAAGTAGTCCTCGAACAGACGTTGATGAGCTAGGACATGCTCTCGACGGACGTATGTCCGTCGGCGGATGGCCTCGGGACCTACTCTTAGGCCTGCTATTCGGCTTGCTCTTGCTCTTGTATTGCACGAATCCCGGCGAGAATCTGGTTCCCGAAAGCAAACATTGCGCGTTCTCAATATCTGGTCCCAATATCCTGGCGAGAATCTGGTTCCCAATATCTTCTTCAGGGAACATTTTGGAAAAGTGAGTAAAAGTGACATTGCAATGGAGAGATATTTGAGAGAGATGTGTGGGAGTTGTGTGAAAAATGAGTGAAATTAAGGTATATTTAGAGAATTGAAAAAGAAAAAAAAAATCAAAAACGCGTTGATCGGGCAACGCGTGATCGGGCGCGCCCCTGCAATGGGCGACCGATCTCACACCCGATGGATCGGGAGAGAGATCGGTCGCGACCGAACACTCGGTCGTCCTCGGGCACGCCCGAGACCTGCAATGGAAGCCTGATCATGCCCGAGCCCGATCTCGGGCGATAGGGCGTGAGATCGGGCATCTATTGTGGATGCTCTTATGGGAATTTTTTTTTGTTGAAGTGAGGATATTTATAGATGAAAATTTGAATTTTGAGGAAAATAAATTAAAAATGTGTATAAAATGGTTATAATTTATTGGGACTTTAAAATAGTGAAAGGACTAAGAAACCTCCCCATTACATACCCCACTTATTAAGTCTTCCACTTATTGATATTTCCAAGTCAATATAACTGTCTATGGTCCACAATTGACAATAGTACAATACTTATGTAGAGTACCCAAGCTGAGAGTAATATCCATACAACTCCATCACTAGACATGTTTATGGGAGCTTCTTCCAACTCAAACCAATGATGAAAACTCCACACTTTCTTCCATGCCTTCTTTTCTTATCCCTGTTCCAAATCTTAGTTCCACTTCTTGTTTCCGGCCAATGCAACGACGATCAAAGATCGACGTTGCTGCATCTGAGGAGCACCCTTGAGTATAATTCCACTTATTCCACCAAGTTGGTGACATGGAACCAAAGTGATGACTGCTGCAGATGGAAAGGAGTAGGTTGTGATAGCGCAGGGCGTGTGACCAGCTTGAACTTGGAGAACGAGACGATTGCTGGAGGGATCGAAAACTCGACTGCTCTTTTCAGTCTTCAATCTCTTGAAAGCCTAAATCTGGCTTTCAACTTGTTCAAGCGTGCGCAGATTCCAAAGGGGCTTCAAAATCTGACCAATTTGTCAAACCTGAATTTGTCAAATGCAGGCTTTGGCGGACAGGTCCCAATTGAACTTTCAGAGTTGACAAGTCTGCTTACTCTTGATCTGTCCACCTTATTTGGAGGAGCTCTAGTACTTGAGAATCCAAATCTGCAGGGGCTTGTTCAGAAGCTTCCAAGGCTGAGAGAACTTTATCTTGACAATGTCAACATATCTGCTCAGAAAAGTGACTGGTGCCAAACATTATCTTCTTCTCTACCCAACTTAACGACGCTGAGCTTGCGCAGGTGTGGTCTATCAGGCCCTCTTGATGCTTCCCTTGCAGGGCTTCATTCTCTGTCAGTTCTACGCCTTGATGATAACAATCTATCAACAACGGTACCGGAGTTCATTGCAAAATTTTCAAATTTGACAACCTTGACTCTGGGATATTGCTTTCTGCAAGATGTCTTTCCAGACGCCATCTTTCAGGTACCCACTTTACAGATTCTTGATTTGTCCAGCAACGAGAATCTCGGTGGCACTATTCCCAAGCTTCCAGCGAATAGTTCTTTAAGGACTATGGTGCTTAGCCACACTAATATGTCAGGTGGGTTGCCAGACTCCATTGGCAATCTAAGAATGTTGTCAAAGATAGACCTTTTTAGTTGCAACTTTACCGGATTGATTCCGACCACCATCTCTAATCTAACAGAGCTAGTCTTCATAGATTTCTCCTTCAACTCTTTCATTGGCTCAATACCCCCTTTTAGGATGTCCAGTAAATTGACACACCTAGACCTCAGTCGCAATTCTCTAACCGGTTCACTTTCTTCCAATCATTTTGAAGGTCTCTCAAGTCTTGAATACTTAAACTTTGGTTCCAATTCATTGAATGGGAGCATTCCTTCTTCTCTGTTTGGTCTCCCTTCACTTCAGGGGCTTCTTCTTTCCAACAACACATTTAATGGCCAGATTGAGGAATTTCCCATTCCAAATCCCTCCAATCTGGGTACAGTAGATTTAAGTTGGAACCAGCTCAAAGGGCCCATTCCAGAGTCCTTATTCAAACTTCTTGAGGGGTTGAGTGAACTATCACTTTCTTCAAACCTCTTCAGTGGCACCTTAAAGCTGGAAAAGTTTCAAAGGTTTCCAAACCTCAAAAGACTGGAGCTTGGATACAACAACTTGTCTGTTGATATAAGCAGCATCAATTCAAGTCCATCCCAGTATCCCCAGCTAAGCCGGTTAAATCTAGCTTCCTGCAACTTGTACAACTTCCCTGATCTCAGAAACCAATCCAAACTGATATTTCTGGATCTCTCAAAGAATAGTATCACGGGAGAAGTACCTAGTTGGATTTGGAGCCTTGGAAATGGATCTCTAATTCATTTGAATCTTTCTAGTAATTTCCTGGAAGATCTCCAAAAGCCTTTCGAATTCCCTCCTTTTCTTGCAGTGCTAGACTTACACTCAAACAAACTTAGAGGTGAGTTCCCATTGCCGCCAGTATCAGCTACCTATGTAGACTATTCGACCAATAAGTTTCAGCAAGCCATTGCAGTTGACATAAGTGACTTTTCTTTGTTCACATTGTTCTTCTCTCTAGCAAACAATAACATTAGTGGGACAATTCCTGAATATCTTTGCAATGCAAATTACCTTCAAGTTCTTGATTTGTCTGACAACAACTTGAGTGGTAGTATACCAAATTGCCTAGTAAAGAGTTCTACTCTTGGAGTGCTGAATCTGAGGAGAAATAAAATCAGTGGTGAGATACCAGATATGTTTTCTTCCACCTGTGGTTTAAAAACATTAGACCTCAGTCAAAATAACCTAGGAGGAAAATTCCCACTGTCCATGGCTAATTGCACATCTTTAGAAGTCTTGAATGTTGGAAGCAACAATATTGAAGATACATTCCCATGCAACCTGAAACATTCTTCTGGCTTGCGCGTTCTTGTTCTGCGCAACAACAAATTTTATGGGAACATCAGTTGTTCTGAGGTCAACGGGAGCTGGCCAAATCTTCAAATCATTGATATAGCTTCCAATAACTTCAGTGGTGCAATAAATCCGAAGTATATAAAAAGTTGGAAAGGAATGATGCTAGAGAATGGCACAGAGTTGAGGGGAGGCCACATACGCTTTGATTTTCTGATTAACTTGTACTACATGGATGCAGTAACAGTTACTATGAAAGGCCTAGAGCTTGAGCTGGTTAAGATATTGACAATCTTTACATCTATCGACTTCTCCAGCAATAATTTCAGCGGAGACATACCCCATACAGTTGGTGATCTCCGCTCACTTTATGTTCTCAACTTATCACACAATTCATTCTCAGGTGCAATTCCAAGTTCCATTGGAAATCTGAAACAGCTTGGATCACTGGACCTTTCAGACAATCAGCTGACAGGGAAAATACCACAAGAGCTTTCGAGACTGAACTTTCTCTCGTTCTTGAACTTTTCTCACAATAACTTGTATGGAATGATCCCAACAGGTAGCCAACTTCAAACCTTTTCAGCGGAAAGCTTCGAAGGAAATTTTGGGCTGTGCGGATTTCCTTTGAACAAAAGCTGTTCATCTATTAAAGCATTGCCAACACCGAGATGGAAAAACATAGATTTCAACTGGCAATTCATATTTATCGGCTTGGGATATGGAGTTGGATTGGTATTAGTATTTGTTCCAGTTGCATTGTGCAAGAAATGGAGGGAATACTACAGCAAGCAACTCGATCAGCTCCTATCACTCATCTTTCCCACTCTCGGATTCACTAAATCAAGGTATTGTGCAGTTTTTTCATGATAAATTGTTACAAGTTCTCATTTACATTACGTTTCCAATTTTGCGTTGCAGTGCTGGAAAACGAGGACGAGGACGAGGACGAGGACAGAGACGAGGACGTTGAAAAATCAGATGCTAAGAAAGAGGCAGAGATCCAAGTAGTCTCTCATTTACTCAGTGTGCATTTATAGCTTTAACTTTTTCTACTTCTTTGCTCCTTAAACATTGCCATGCATTATCATTATTATTTGGGTCAATCTTGTTTTCGTTTGTGGGTGGGTGCGCACGGATCTTTCCGACCCGTATTTGACAGGTGTTCGGCCCATTTGACTGGTGTGTATACAAAAAATTGGACATGTTCACTACTTTACTCGTATCAAGCATATGTGTTCTCGTTATTATATGAGCTTTATTTAGCTGTCATTGCCACAACTTAAAAGCCTAACCCATAAATATCGCTAATAAAGTACTAGCAAGTTAATATATAAACCATAGGCCTCCAAAATATGCTCCTCTAAAACTCCCTGAACTTTGATGACTATATAGAAGAATACAAATCTCGTAAAAAAATTCATTTTTATGTAGGATAACTAAACCTTTTGCAATAGAACCAAGACTTGAGCTACAAATTCCAGTGTCTTATGGCATCCGCAATGGTGCGGACGATGCATCGGGCACGGACGATGTGCGGAGGATACCCATCGTCCATCGCATCGTCCGCCACTGTGGACGACGAGGACGATGGATTGGACGATGCTCACGCGTTTTGTTTTTTTTTTTCTTTTTTTCCAAAATTTTTTCTTATTTAAACACTACAATTCTCTACCATTTCACACACTCCGATTTCACATCTCTTCAATTTCTCTTCAATATTCTCTCTCAGCGTCTCAAAAATGAATCCCAACGACTACGATTTGAGTACATCGGATGGCTGCAGACGGACCTTGACTCGAGCCTTGTTCGATGTCGTTAATGAAGCCAAAGTGGAATGCTTGGCACAAATGCAGCAGGAGCAGGCGGCGACGGCAGCCGAGGCAGCGGAGTCGCGTGTCCCTCGCCCGATACGACGTCGGACGTATGTCCCCCGCGAGCACGACGTAGTGCACGAACGTCTGTTCGCAGACTATTTTGCCGAGAATCCAAGGTGGGGCCCGAATATTTTTCACCGACGTTTTAGAATGATCCGGGATCTTTTTCTCCGCATTGTGCATACGTTGGAGGGACGTGATGAGTACTTCCAGTATCGGGAAGACGGGATCGGTAGACTCGGACTTACGCCATTGCAGAAGTGCACGGTTGCGATCTGCCAGTTGGCCTACGGCACAACAGCGGATATGTTCGACGAGTACCTTCACCTCGGGGATACAACTGGCCGCGAATGTCTGAAGAAATTTTGTAAGTTAGTTGTGGAGGCTTTTGGCGACACATATTTGCGACGCCTGACTGCTGATGATTGCCAGAGCCTGATGCGGATGCACGAGACGGTGCACGGCTTCCCTGGGATGCTAGGGAGTATCGATTGTATGCACTGGCAGTGGAAGAACTGGCCGACGGCATGGAGAGGCCAATTTACTAGCGGCTACAAGGGCAGCCACCCAACGATGATCCTAGAAGCCGTCGCTGACCACCGGCTCTGGATCTGGCATGCCTACTTTGGTGTAGTCGGGTCGAACAACGACGTCAAAGTCCTCAACTCATCCACCTTATTCGCCGATCAGTGCAGGGGTCACGGTCCGGCCATCCAGTTCACTGCCAACGGCCGCTCACATCATATGGGATACTACTTGGCCGATGGCATATACCCAAGGTGGCCTGTTTTTTTGAAGACGATCAGCTGCCCAATTGGTGAGAGGAGAGTCTTGTTTGCGGCAAAGCAGGAGTCCGCGCGGAAGGATGTGGAGCGGGCTTTTGGGGTGCTCCAATCGCGGTGGGCAATCGTGAAAGGTCCGGCGCGTTTCTGGTACAAGGAAGTAACCGCCGACGTCATGTATGCGTGCATCATCATGCATAACATGATAGTCGAACAAGAACGTGGACATGTCACCGATTGGGTGGATGATGAAGGGATGTGAATCAAATGATACTAATTATACTCCAAGTTTTCTCCTATTTTGTATATTTAAATCATCTATCAATTGATCTTTAAGGTTTGATTATTATATATTAGTTGATAGATGTACATGTGGAGTAGGGTCTGATTGAAACTGTTCGTTGCCTATCAAGATGGTGTCCAAATTCTTTTATCTTACCACCATTATCTTCGTCTTTGAAATAGCTTCGCGTGGGTATATTACACGCCTCAATCGGAGCTCGGATGAAGAAGTTATGGCCATTTGACGAAGGTTGCGCGAAGCAGTCAAAACCGGCAAAAACGCCCGGGTCGGGCGTTTTCAGCATTAAAAACGCCCGGGGACAGTGGAAACGCCCGGGTTGGCACCATTTTGCCCGGTCGGGCGTTTTTCTCGAAAACTGCCGAATTTTAGATTTCAAATTGGTTTCCGGGGCGGTTTTGGAAGGGATTCAGACATATTCAGACACGAGAAAAGGGAGAGGAAAAGAGAGAAAGAGAGGAGGAAGAAGAAAAGGAAGAAATTCCGGCCAACATTCCGACGATCCGTCTCCAAATCCCAATTCCACTCAACGAGAGCATGTTTCCTATGGTTTTTATTGCAAATTCCACCATGTGTTTAGGCTAAACTCTCTATGTTGCTCCAAGTTGTAATCTAGGCTTTGCATGGATGTTTCTATACCTTTAATCTCATGTGTTTGTTACCAACAATGTGCTTAATGTTTATACACTATGTTTTTGGCTAATAATGTAGTGTTGTTCTTTCCTTTGCTATTGTCTCTTTAACGTAGTTTAGGAATGATTTGTTGTTGGTATGCTATCGAATTAGAATTGTTCAGAGGATAATTTGATAGTGGATTAAGTAGGTGATTATAGTAAAAGTTTATTTCTCTAGCGCTTCCGCAAGAGTTTATAGACATCGAAGATTGGTTCATAGGTTATGTGTTCAGCTAATTGTGAACTACTCATCGTGTACATGTTCAGTGTATGTGATTAGGTTAATGATTTAATCCCTTCATATGTTTCGTTGATAAAGGTGTAGAACAATACAAGCCTAGTGAGTAACTTGGAGTGACATATTTTCTCATTTGAATAGTCTTTCGTTTGTTAACTTGTAGTTTTACTTGTCATTAACTTTCAGAAATCAAAAAATCAAATCATTGTATGCTTTTATATGTTCTTAAGTGTAAACAAATCTTTATCTCCCTGTGGATCGACACTTGAAATACTACTACGACACTGTAATCTTGCAGTATTGTAGTATTATTAGAGTTAATTAATTAAACTTGATAGTTTGTGTGAACTGATATCGATACTCTAAAATACGCATCATGAAGCCGGATCTAGCTCCAGCACGGCGACCTCGCCAGTCACTCGAGGATTACCAACTGGCTTCGGTGCCGTTCTAGAGCGACATGCCTCAATGCGCAACCAACAAGACCATACTCAGCTTATGACCGACATGATTGAAGAAGTTTGGAACCGCAACCGCCGCCGTTGAGAAATTGTAGTTTTTTTTTTATTTCGTATTGTAATGTTTGAATTTTAATGAAATGAAGTTATTTTTCCAAATTTTGAAGTATTTAAATATTCAAATAATAGATAAAATGCTTAGGGCGTCGCTTAGGGCGGGCTATAGTCCCCCACTGCAGGTGGAATGGGAGGAGGATAAAATGCAGACGTGGCGGTGCATAGGACGTCGCTTAGGGCGTCACTCTGTGGATGCCCTTAGTAAGGTTCGACTCCGAGACCATGTTATTGTTTGCCACGTCATCTATGTCAAGGAATTCACTTTAGTTGAATTAGGCACGATCTAAAAGCTTTTGAGTTTCATAAGCATTATAGTTTAACAATTCCGCAAAATAATCACCAGATGCACCTTCAATTATTCATCTTATACCATTAATCTCTATTAAAAGCTTTTGGTAGTAGGAAGAGATCGATGAATAGTGATTAATTATCGCGTCCAAGCATGTTCAATTTCTCAACAAAACCCCGAAAAAATGCCTTCAAGAGTATGTTCATTCAACAAAATTAGGCCTAAATCTAACTCCTTTCAATAAACAACCAAATTATGATCTCTTCATACAACTATAAAGACAAGTATTTACATAATTAAAGAATAAATCAACCACACCAGCTATGTCAATCCATCATAGTCAAGCATAACCATCGATATCACGATACACAGTCGAATCAAGCAACCAACTTAACACTAATAAGGGGTGGAATTTATTTCAAGAAAGCAGCTTGCACCTGAAGTTCAATATACACATCCATCTCAGCTGCTTGTCTCTGACCAGCCCTAGCAAAGCTGATTTCTCTGGAAGATGTCCATCGGAGATTCTCCAATGACAACAGACGTGAGTGACAGAGATTGAAATCTGCATGAAGAACACCCACTGATGACAGAGATGTACACTAATATAGAAGATAAATCCAAGCTCTCACCAGAGATGATTCACTCACATTAAAAATCAGATGGTATAAAAGGAATGGTTACAAGCTCTTCTTCTTCCTGCTTCTTTCCTAGACACTGATTAACTGAAACATGATGATGAGCATTAAATTCAAAATATTAAGCGGTTAAATTTGGGTTCTGGATATTAAAAATAAATCATGAGAATGTTTTATTACTGCTGGGCAATTTGTCAAACAGGAAGAAGACAAGAGAATGGTGTTTATGTCGAATACTGAATCAAATTATGACGCTAAATTTTTAAATCGATAGTTCATTTTTTTTCCCCCGCCGATTGGTGCAGGAACATAAAATCCCGAACACTGACTGTCTGACTTGCACAAAATAAACTCTAACTAAAACTCAATCGGTAATTTTGGTGGAAATTCATTTGAAATGTATATCACGAATCTGTAGGAATATTAGCTCTCGCAAAATGATACTGAATCTGAGGGAATGAATAATTTATTTAAGTGCAAAGTGGCTATTTATAATAGCATTACAACGACTCAAATTGAAATAACAGTAGCTAAAAAGATGGTAACAATAAAATCAAATATGCTGACTATCCTAAAGAATAGGACTTTTGATAGGGGTTAAGTTCCCTATCGAGAGGTTTGTAGAGCACGCGATTATTGAACGGAGCAAAATAGATAATTCCCTAGTTGAAGTTCTAGGGGTTTCGGAACAAGAATGAGAATAGAAGTTTATTTCATATTTCTCAATGCTGAAAATACTATCGAATTCTATTATTTATAGAATTCTAAACCCTAAAACTTATCTCGCTAATCAAGATAGATTATTAAATAAAAGCTTATCAAATAAATAAAAATAACTAAAAGATATGCCACGTTGATTATTGAGGAGATATGGCTGAAGATATTTGGTGATGAATAAGGCAACGTGAGATCCCTATCAACTTTCCCCCAGTTGAAATCCACCTTGTCCTCAAGGTGGGAAAAAGAAGTAAGCACTGCAAAAGTGACACCAGATCTTGGCTTCAACGGCCCGTAGTTCCAGCTGTGTCTTCTCCATCATTGTTGACGCCAATGGAGAGGGCAACATTTAAGTCTTCCAACGTGCCGTAGCGGATCAGTTTGGACACATCAAAAGGTCCTGGATCAAATATGCTACCCCAATTCCATCACCAAATTGACGAGTTGAATGGCACCACGTAGCCTCTTTGAGCACAAAACTATAGTCCAAAATACAAGAACCTGCAAAAATCAATTCATCCTTCGAGAACCCCAGATGGGTCACATCCATGCGCGGAGGAATCGCGCGGCCATCCGAGGCCTGTGACACACAGAACAAGTCCTTCTCCACCCACTTGACGTCATTGGGCATAGCTTCGCCTCCATATGCCATTTCAACAGCTTCAGTTTGTGGCTTTGCCTCAACCTCTACCAACTCTTCAGCTACCACAATTTTTGCCTCAATATCAGCTGCTATAGTCAGTTCCTGGAATGGATATTCATTAACGGGTGCATGTAATGGATCTTCATTAATGGGTGCAGATGCAACCAACAATTGATCATACTCATTTGTGATGGCCATGGTGGGCAGGATAATAGGAGCAGCATCATGTCGATCAAGGAGCCCCGTTGCATCGCCGGGATGCCCTTGAATAGGCCGTGTCTCAACCTGCAATACGTCCTCTCCCATCTCAGAATTTGGAAGTTGGAACTCGATGTCCACATCCATCAAAAAGGCAATATCTGGTTGCTCCGATTTAAATCCCGTATTAACTATAACATCTCCGACATTAGCTACCTTCGTGCTAGTTGTTTCTAAATTCCCAGAACAATTCATCGTATCAAAACCAAGTACCTTAGAAACACTATTGCCGGTCGATTCCATATTCATGCTCATACTCCCATCGGCCACAAATGTCATAGGACCACACCCCTTAGCAAAATTTTGGCTAGAATCGACATGCAAAGGATCAGCACCAAATTGATTAACATCACTTACTTGTGTGTTCTCCTGATTTTTCTGCGGTGGCTGGCGATCGGGCTCCCGGTTCGTGACTGGGTACGGTGTTGCACAGTTGGGTTGCTGCTGGTGATACGCCCGGATTTTGCACTGTTTTAAGGCCATTATTTGGTCCGTTTTTGTCATCAAAATCACTCTACATGTCCATTATTTGCATATTCTATACATTTTGGTATTTTGACGTGTTTTGTGAGAAATGTGCATATTTGAGCCGAAAAGGGGAGTAAAAACGCATAGTCTGGAAATCTGGAGTCAGACGGCGACCAGCGACCGCCGCGAAGTTGTACGGCGACCGCCGGCGCCTGGTGGTCAGAGCTATATGGCGGCCCGCCTCGGAAATTTACGCTAGGAGAAGAGTCTCGCCCGGCGACCGCCGGAGGACATGTGGCGGTCCGCCACCAAAGGGTCAGAGTCTCTGGACTCCAACGCGGCGACCGCCGGCCAAGGTGCGGCGGCCCGCCGGAGAAAGGCGGCGAGTCCGACCAGCCCTAGATTTGCTCCAAGATTTACCAAATTTTGAAGATCTTTTCCTTCTATGATGAGGAATAATCTTCCCTTATAAATAGGACCTCAAGCTTCATCAAAAAGAGTTTTTTTTCACACAAGAAGAACACATTCATAGAGATCAAAAGCTAGAGTACTTCAATTGTGCAAGGAGTTGAAGAAGGATTTCAAGAACATCAAGAACGACAAGGATTCAACCTATGGGTTTTATTTGCTTTAGTTTTATGTTCAAATTGCTTTCCCTTCAATCTATGTTTTTAGTTTATTCAGTCATGTGTAACTAAACTCATAGGATTCTAGGGATGTGTTAGTAGCAACTTTGGTTATACAATTCCGTTTTCTATTTAATATCCGTTTTGTTTTTACTTTGTTTATTCCCTAAGTTAATCATGATGCTTCATAATTGAGTGACACAATTATGTATGATTCAATACAACTTGCTTCATAACTGTGACAGAGTTCTAGCGAGTTGATCCACTTAGTAGACACTACAGTTAGCTTCCTTTAAAACGGCACTGTTAATTGAGAGTGAGGACTTTTCAAGGGTCTTAGGAGCTTTTTGGAGTTACGTGTTAGGATTGACAACCCTAATGTTAGTAATCAATGTTTGTATCGCATGAGCATAAGCTAGGTGACTCGTCCTTTCAAAGTATTAACTGTGCTAGGGTATTGTAGTTTGGAATTTGTATAACCATAAAAGTGAACGCACATCCCTGGAATTCCCCTTATCTCTATACTTTTCTCTCCGTGATTTGCTTGTTTTTAGTTGTTTACTGTTTTTAATATTTACTGTTTTCAAAAAGTTTCCAAAAATTCTTGTTTCTCCAGATAGTAATTGAGTTCTAGTAGAAGATAGACACTTTGTGTACATCTTCCCCGTGTTCGATACCCGGTACTAACCTTTTGCTATACTATACCTACTCTGTATACTTGCAGGTATTTATAGTGCAAATAAAAAGTGCATCAGCTGGTAAGCTTGTAATCGCAGTCATCACATAAATCAGGATTGAATCGTTGCTTTACGGCCAACAAGAAGTCATCCCAGCCCTTTCCTTTGTTATTTTCCACCCAATATTCTCTCCAATCTAATGCTAGGTGATCGAATAGACATTGTGTAAGATAAAGACGATCATCAAGCGGTCTGTAGTGGTGATTATAGTACTTCTGGATCCTAGAGATCCAATCTGGGGCATTCTCTCCGTTAAAACGTGGTGGCTCGAGGCGGAGACGTGGCACGGCCCAAGGTTTGATACCCAGTGGTGATTTTGTGACCGACGCGGAAGAGACCAGCTCCGCTGAGGTGTTGCGACTGGCTGCTGGTCCGGCGGCCGAGTATGCCATGGCAGATGTGGAGGTGAATGCTCATCAAGGCTGTTCGGAGCCTCATCGGTCTGTGTTTGCTGACCAAACTTGGCTAGAAATTCGCCGTGAGCAGCGACTAGACAGTGTAAGTCCATGAGCATCTCACTAATTTGTTGTGATTCCATAGTTTATAGAGAATCAGTTGTGATGGAGGTTGACTGGAGAGGAATTGAGAGATTGGAGTGTTATAGTAGTGGCGTGAGAACTTGAGGATTGTGGCGTGAGTTTTATAGAAGTGGTGTGAGTTAGAGGGATTTTGAGAGGATCTATTTGATGGAGGAAGAGTAAACAATGGAAGCACCAATTGATAGGGGTTAAGATCCCTATCGAGAGGTTTGTAGAGCACGCGATGATTAAACGGAGCAAAAGAGATAATTCCCTAGTTGAAGTTCTGGGGTTTTCGGAACAAGAATGAGAATAAAAGTTTATTTCATATTTCTCAATGCTGAAAATACTATCGAATTCTATTATTTATAGAATTCTAAACCCTAAAACTTATCTTGCTAATCAAGATAAATAATTAAATAAAAGCTTATCAAATAAATAAAAATAACTAAAAGATATGCTACGTTGATTATTGAGGAGATATGGCTGAAGATATTTGGTGATGAATAAGGCAACGTGAGACCTATCAACTTTTTTAATTAACTGAATAACAAATCCTAACGTTCCCTCCCTTAAACTAGATTGTCGAAGCAACTAGTTTACCGGTGCATTGCACACTCCCAGCTGATCCCTCAACCTTTGAAAGATTCTAACTTCAGTGGCTTAGTTAACACATCAGCCATATGCTCTTGTGTTCCATAATGCTTCAACTGCACGACTCCTTCTCTAGCCAACTCTCGCAGAAAGTGAAAGCGAACATCTATGCGTTTGCTTCTACCATGCATCACCGGGTTCTTGGACAACTTAATCGTTGAGCTATTATCGCAGAAAATGGTAGTTTCTTCACTGCCTTCCTAGCCAAGTTCCTTCAATATTCTCTTCATCCACACAGCTTAACATGAACACGCCGCAACAGCTACAAATTCAGCCTCTATCGTGCTAAGAGTAACAATTGGCTGCTTACGCGAAGACCAAGCAACAGCTCCTGAGCTAAGAACAAAGGCATAACCCGACGTGCTCTTTCTATCCTCCAAACAACCTGCATAATCACTGTCAGTAAAGCCAATTAGCTCCTTATTCCCTTCCTTCCTGTAAAGGATCCCGAATGCAGTTGTTTCTTGTATATATCGCAAGATCCTCTTGGCTGCCATGAGATGAAGTTCCGTTGGCTTTGATATGTACCTACTGATCAGGCTGACAACAAACATTATGTTTGGTCTAGTGGCTGTTAGATACATCAAACTTCCCACCAGCTGCTTATAATAGGTGCCATCAATCTCCACACCATTTTCATCTTTAAATATCTTGGACCCTGGAGTGATAGGATTTTGAACTTCATTGCTGCTCTCCATCCTAAGTCTTTTCAAAATCTCCAGAGCATACTTCATTTGGCTTATAAATATCCCCTCACCAAACTGCACCACTTCAATACCGAGAAAATACCTCATTTTTCCCAAATCTGACATATCGAACTCATTCATCGTCGAATCTTTGAACTCACTGATCATAGCCTCATCATCTCCAGTATAAATTAAATCATCAACATACAAGCTAAATCAAACGTTTACCTTGCTTGTTAGTTTTGATGAAAAGTGTCTGCTCGCTGTCACATTTTCTGAAACCTTCTCTTAGGAAATAAGACTCAATCCGGCTGAACCAAGCTCTAGGTGCTTGTTTGTGCCCGTACAACGCCTTGTTGAGCTTATAAACCTTATGAATTTCATCTTTCACTTCATAGCCCCTTGGTTGTTCAACATAGACATCCTCCGTCAACTCTCCGTGGAGGAATGCTGACTTAACATCAAATTGATAAATATTCCAGCCCTTTTGTGCAGCAAAGGCAAGAATCATAAGGACCATATCCATTTTAGCAACTAGTGCAAACACCTCCTCATAGTCAACTCCATATTCTTGTGCATAACGCTTTGCAACTAAGCGAGCTTTATACTTCTCAATCTCTCCAATCTCATTCAACTTCGTTTTGTATATCCATTTAAGCCCAATGCTTTTAGCTCCTCTTGGTAGTTCTGTTAGAGACCACGTTCCATTCTTCTTAATTGGTTCCATCTCTGAATCCATGGCTTCCCTCCATTTATCAGCCTTTACTGCTTCTTCATAAATGATTGGATCTGCACTAACAAAGAAAGCCATATTGACATTAATGTCTTCATCAGAGAGACCAAGATTATCACCACTTTTCATAGTCCTTCATCCATGCCGGAACTCTTCGATTTCTGTCTGCTTCTAAGCTATCAGATTCTGGATAAGCTTCCACACATGCTTCTGGCGAACTTTCTGCACTTGGAAGTTGATAGGCTAGTTTTCGTCACTCGGATTTGATCACTTTTCGCACTTATTAGGTGAATATTTGCATGAAAAAGATGTTTTTTGGCAGGGAATGGATCATTAAGTTTGGAAGCTGCTTGATTAAGGCACGAAGAGGAAAACATGCAAGAAAGAGGGCAAAATGACAGAGAATGGAAGAAAGTGAAGGAAGAAGGCAAAGAAGACCCAAACTGACCAAGTTGTTGGACTGACCAGTTTGAACCTGATGGGAAAATGACTAAAGCCACTTCGACACACTTGTCAAGGACAATTCTCACTTGCTACACATGCCCATATCAGCCCTTGGAGAGTAAAAAAGAAGGGAAATATCTTTTATTGGATATATGTATTAAAAAGACTTAGTCACCAACCACTTAGTCACTTTATCACTTTAGCTTTAGTTTAGTTTAGTTTATTCTCTCTCTAGGAAACTTTCTCTCTTCCTTAAGAAGAGAGATTTCAACTTCAAGGATGCCAAGATCTTTGTTCACCATGGGTTGAAGTAGTAGTAATTTAGTAGTAGTGTTTGTTTTCTCTAGTTGCTTGTTCCTAGCTTTTGGAGTTCTTTTGCACCAATCTCACTCTTAGTTATTGTTGTTGGACTTGTTTTAAAAGCTTATGTCAAGTAGGAATTTCTCAAAGTGTTTTTTTATTTAACGTGCTTTGAATTTAGATCTTGTTTATTTTCGGTTTTAGCTTGTTGTTTAGTTCTAGTGTTGCTTATGTTCTTGTTTAGTTAAAAATCATTTCAAGCTTTTAAAATCAGTTTCTAAAGCATTTTCTTAGTTAGTTTATGGTTAAAAAAACGTGGAGAATGAGTTAGAAAAGTCTCAAAAAAATCAGCCATGGTTATTGTGAGTTTTCGGCACCTCGTCGGGTGTGATTTTCATATGATTTTGATGAGCTCGGTTCTTGAGTGTTCTTCCACCATGTTTAAGTGTTCTTAAGCTTTCTTTATCTTCTTCAATGAGTCTTTATGTTTCAGCTTTTAGTTTAGTGTTTTCAATGCATATTTAGGTAGTTTAATTGTTGATCTTGTGTTTGTCTAGCATTTTTAATTATGTAGCAGCCATCTACTCTCTTTATCCTCCTTAATTTATGTGCCTTTAGTGTAGGATTAGTAGTTAAAATCAGCTTTTAGAAGTAAGTGAAAGAACCATTAGTTGTAATCTTTTATCCATTGGTTTTACACCTTGGGTAATAGGGTTTAGGAGACAACAAGTACATGCTTTCTTTTCACTTTTGGCAGCACTTTAGCTTAGTTAATTTCTGCACTCTACCTTCAATTTACATGTGATTTAGTTTAGCTTTTAGGATTAAATTAGTTTAGCTATTTTTAAGGGTCACAATCCTAGTTTCTAGACTTTGTGTAGTAGCTAACACTTAGTATATATTGTCCTTAGCTTTTAACTTAGTCTCTTTTGATTTCTAATCTTAGGAATGTTCATGCATGTTGCTGCTCTGTTTTTATTTTCGTTGTGTTGTAATTTTCTCGCCACTGCTTTTATTTCTCTGCTAAGTTTTCCAGTTTATCAGATTGCCCAGTTTATCAGATTGCGCAGTCTGCGTTCCAGTTTGAATGCTCTCTTCTAATTGCATTTTATTTGCACTTTTAGTTCCCACCTTAGCTTAAATGCTATTTACATTTCGTAGTTCAGTTCCCACCCCCAATTTAGAGCGTGGCGGCATCGCCAAACCCTTCTTAAGTGTGGAAATACATAACGAATACTACCGTTCCTCGTGGGTTCGACACCCTAACTTACCGTATGCTAAATAATAGTATTTTGGAAAGTGGGAACTTATAAATCTTGTTGAATAGGAAGGGACACGCGCCTGCGACACGCGTGCAAAAACCCCGACCTTTCAGAAGTACTTCATCATCAGAATCTGCATCTTCTCTTCCAGACCCAAAAGATACATTTTGCTCCTCTTCATTTCCACATTCCAAGTCTGGCAGAATTTGATCTTCATAACTCTTATCCCAATCCCACTTCTTCTCCTCCTCGAATACAACATCACGGCTTATCACAACCTTTTTTGATATCGGATCATAAAGCTTATACCCTTTTGATTCATCACTTACTCCCAATAGAACACAGCTGTAGCTCTTGTCTTCAAGTTTGGTCCTTCGAGCATCAGGAACATGGGCATGTGCAATACTTCCAAAAATCCTGAAATGCTCTACAGATGGTTTAACTCCACTCCAAGCTTCCTCTGGAGTCACATCTTTCACTGATCGTGTGGGGCTCCTGTTCAACACATAGATGGTCCAATTCACAGCCTCGGGCCAGAAGGTCTTTGGAATACCTTTTTCAGATAATAAACATCTCACCATGTTCATTACTGTCCGATTTTTCCTCTCCGCAACGCTATTTTGTTGTGGGGTATAGGCATTGGTTAATTGCCTCTTTATCACATTCATTTTGCAATAGTCATTGAATTCTCTTGAAGTGAATTCACCACCACGATCTGTCCTAAAGCACTTAATGCCCAAACCAGTTTCTTTCTCCACAGAATTTTTAAAGAATTTGAAAGCAGCAAATGCATCTGACTTTTCAACTAAGAAATTCACCCATGTTTTTCTACTGAAATCATCGATAAAGCAGATCAGATACCTTTTATGGCTGTTGGAGATCAGAGATATGTTGGGACTACCGCGGCGGAAGACACAGAAACCAAATAGGTCCTCGACCGGATCTATTTAGATGATCATGCATTCGACTGCAGTTTCATGCAATTTACATAGATCTATAGATATAACATCAAATAAACACATAATCATGCAATTTTATGTAGATTCGATTGTTACCTCATAATCCATCATTGGATTGACGTTGCTAGCTGCACCACCCGGAGATCCTTGGTTTATCGACCACGAATCTTCCGTACTATTCCATTGTCCTTGATTCTCCATCCGTGTGGGCGGATCTTAGATAATCAATTAAATAACTTTGAATGGATCTAGGGAAAATCCAATACAAACACCAAATTGTCTAGATCTAATCCTATGAATTAGGATAGATCAAGAACAATAATCAAAACCCTAATTCTCCCACGTGCTAGGCACGAAAATCGAGATAAGTGAGAGAGAAGAGGGAGACACCGACTTTGCCTCCTAGGGTTAGGGTTTGAGGTGTCTTGGATTGTATGCTAGGGTTTCCCTTTCATTCATTATTTATAGTGGACCTTATTGGGCTAGTAAGGGGATCCATGGAATGACTTAAGTGTTGGGCTCACCCATTAGATAAATTACTAATTAAATCAAATGACCCATGATTTAATATATTATCAATGGAATATTATTTTATTCCACTAAAGAATAATATTGCACTCCCACTTAAATCACCAAATTACAAATAACTTGGGTCCATTTTATTTTATAATATTTTCCGCGTTTAAGATTATCTTGATCCATCAATTTAACTCTTTTGTCTGCTATGTGACTAGAATTAAATTAATTCTCCAAAGAGTTTTTCTAGTTTGAAACTTTATTTATTATTCGTGGAATAAATTCCAACTGCGCAGTTTTCTGACTAATAAATTCCTTTTCCAAACACCTCTTGGGGATCGCCCCTTAGGGATTTAATCATATCACACTGGGCACGCGAATTCTATGAAATAATATTCCAATACCTTCATGTTATTCAATTACTACCACCCAAGATATCATGAACTTGAGTTACGTACAAACTCTCACATATTGATAAGTCAAAGTGGCGTTTGATTGAATAAACAATATTGATATTAATATCATAGACTAGAAAATACTAAACTTTCTGAAATATATTCTTTCAATAGATAACAATAAAGAATACATTTCGGATTAGATCCTTTCACTGCTTTACCACACCGGTGTTACTAATCTCTTCTTAGGTAAGAGAGAATTATCACAAACACCGCAACCGTACCAATAGGTAGCCAAAACCTATCTAGGTTGTGAATACGTTTTTCTTCTTACTAGATCTGGCCAAGTCCCCTACTGGAAAATTCATGAAGAGATTCATCGAATTTCCCTACTTGACCTTCTTAGTAAAAAGCCTTAGACTTGTTTATCATATTTCAATAATAAACCATTATATTATATTATTTATTCTCATAATTAGGTAAACAAGTGGACGTGGCGTTTCTCGTATACATGCACAAGCTGACTGTACAAAGGCATGTACGCTCGAAGCATCTTTTAGTATACAAACCCCAACAAGATATTGGTCCACACAAGTCAGCATGAGCAAGTTCCAGATTCTGGGATGCTCTCCATGTGCTCCTTTTGGGAATTGAGTCTCGATGTTGTTTTCCCTTCAAGCAATCAGTACATATATCGCTGGACACGGAGAACTTAGGCAAACCCCTCACCATTTCTTTGAGCTGCAAAGTCTTGAGGCCTTTATAGCTGAGATGACCATATCTATGATGCCATAACTGAGCTAGATCATTTGTTGTTGCTTGAAGATACACTTCCTCTATCATTTGCTTATTAGTAACTTCAGATAGCAAAACAAACATTCTATTTGCAGTCATTTTGGTTTGAATGATCAAACCTCTTGATGGATGGTATATTTTGCATTCATTTGACTGAATTAGAATGGCTAACCCTTTCTCCTGCAGCTGCCTGAAGATACCGGTTTTCGCTTGTGTGCACAGAAAAGAATAACAAGTTTCCTAGGTCCAGCAAATCCACTAGATCACAAGGTCTAGGAACTCACTGGTCGTTGGAAAACCTCGGTCGTCGGACACACATAGCACTTCTTCAAAAACCCTCGACCACTTATACTAAAACTTAGCACAGGGAAGTAGAGATCGATCCCACAGAGATGGATGCGTAATGATCATGCTCAAGGATTTGGAAATTATTTTTGGGTTGGCTGCTGCCACACATTTTTTTGGGTTGAGGAAATTAGACTAAGCTTGTAATTGAGATCTGCTACGCTAACAGCTAGATCTAGGCAAAACAGAAATCATGCACGTAAATTGAAATCACGAAAAGTCACTAGATCTAAGAAACTATTCTAAATTACCTAGACCTAGGAAATAAACTGACGGTGGGGACCATGGCTGAAAAAGCAGAGTACTGACGAAAAGTTGATAAAACAACTAACTAAAGTACTAACTAACAGCGACATCATCCTCTCCAAATCAAATTTCACAACAACTCAGAAGAAACAGGTATGAAAACGTAATCGAAAAACAGAGCAGACTCTTAAGACTCTAGACAGACTCCTAGACTTAGACACAACTTGAAACTAAACACTTAAAGAAAAACACATAAACACATATGCATGAGCTAGCTTCAACTTTTAGGCAACCGTCCCCACAAGATTAAGGTCAATCCAACAGGCTGCACTCCTCCAAATAGGCCCTTTCCCTTCCTCTACCTAGCCAATCTGCCAGTTCGTCAAGATAGCCTCTACTTACCCAATTATTGGATTCACTCGATCACTCATTCCTCACCAGGGATGTTAGGATCGATTCTCTCTTAAGTTATTGCCACACTACTGAAGCGTCGGGTTATAAGAGTTTCCTCCTATTTTCCTGGGTCAGGTTATTATTGTTCCTGCCCTTTAAACAACTTCCCCCTGGCCTTCGTCCAACTTATACCTCCTTCTTTTTATTATTTTTTTTCTATTTTCTCCTTTTCCCTCCCCCCCTTTTTTTTTCTTTCCCTTTTTTTTTTCTCTGGACTTCGTCCAGCTTATTCCTCCATTTTCATCTTCTTTCCTCTGGACTTCGTCCAGCTTATAACTCCTTACCCTGGACTTCGTCCAGCTTATACCTTCATAACCCAATTCCCCTAGTAGGGCTTCACAACTAAGTAAGTAAAGGCATCCTCTATCGTTCTTGCTTCATTCAGATTGACTTGACTTATTAAAAGAAAAGGCATCTAAGTTGAAATACCTCCTATTTTCAATTACTTTCACTAAAGAGTTCATGTTGTATTATATTAACTGGCTCATGCGACACAAACAAAAAACTAGACCTAAAGACTCTTATCATGCTGACACATACATGCATTGACTCCTCTTCCCCTCCCACTTCACTCAAGCTTGACCCCAAGCCATCGTCGTGAAGGGGGGAAACAGAGAGATCAATGCAACACACAACAACAGTTAATGAAATGAAAAACTTCTCACACTTAGACCGAACAATGGGCTAAGTGGGAGAAGACACAACAAAACAGAAAATACAAACTTCTCACACTTAGACCAAACATTAGGCTAAGTGGGAGGAAACATAAGCAAACCGTAGTTAACAAATAGACAACAAAAACAAAAACAGATAACTGAAATCAAAAATTAAAAGTTACTTGGTCATGGGGGTAATTCACTTCTGGGGCTGGCTCCCTCGAGAGCCAGACTGGGGTGGGATTCCGGGTCGGGTCATCTTCACTTTCTTT